>NC_041719.1:140255-157755 GCF_900700375.1 Denticeps clupeoides | reverse complement strand
ATGGTGGAAGTGACGTGATTGTCGTTGTGAAACACTGCAGCACAGCACACGGTGACACGGTGAAACGTGTCCTCTGTATTTAACCGTCACCCTTGGTGAGCAGTGGGCACCATGACAGTCGCCTGAGGGGCAGCGTGTGGGGACCTCAGTGGATTCGAACCCGCAACCTTCTGATTACGGGGCCGCTTCCTTACTCGCTAGGTGAGTTAGAGCAGGAGGGGTCAGTTGACATGAGTAATTGTCCCGCCCCTCTGGCATGACCTCTCACCTTGGTCGTGGCTGATATTAAGCCGTCACGGGAGCCATGTTTGTTCAGGCCTGAGCAAATATTCACCGCTGGAGATGAAAGCGTTCCCACCTCGGAGCAGCATGAGCTACGATGGACCCGTCTTGGTTCCGATCATTTACCTTCAGGCCTTATTTATTTATTCCATTTCTGCTAAAACGGGGCGACAATAAACTTCCAGACGCTGTTTTACTTCTGCAAGCATTACCGATGCTGACTGCAGTGTTTATCAGACACACACACACACACACACACACACACACACTGCGCTGAGTGTTGCTGTATGTTGTAGTGAATTTGAAGGGCTTTATATAACCTGCCTGGAAATCCCAGGAAATCCAGCGAAGCCTCTGAAAACCCGGCAACAAAACGCAGCCCCAAGTCCACAGCTTCCTGCAGATCAGAGTCACCGGTGTGACTGCCATCCACCCCCAGTCCCACCCAGATCCTTTATAGCCGTCCTTCTGGCTCCAGACAGTCAGTGTCAGTGTTACAGACCTCCATCTGAATCAAGAACTGCATAGTTACACTCCAACAGACACACTTACAGATGTAGTAACACTCTGACTGACGTAGTTACAGATGTAGTAACACTGACAAATGTAGTTACAGACGTATTAACTCTGACAGATGTAGCTGTGCTTCAACAGACACAGTTACAGACGTAGTAACACTGACAGACGTAGTAACACTGACAGACGTAGTTACAGACGTGGCGAAAGTGACAGATGTAGTTACAGACGTAGTAAAACTGACAAATGTAGTTACAGATGTATTAACTCTGACAGATGTAGCTGTGCTCCAACAGACACAGTTACAGATGTAGTAACACTCTGACTGACGTAGTTACAAACGTAGTAAAACTGACAAATGTAGTTACAGACGTATTAACTCTGACAGATGTAGCTGTGCTCCAACAGACACAGTAGCTGTAGCTGTGCTCCAACAGACACAGTTACAGACGTAGTAACACTGACAGACGTAGTTACAGACGTGGTGAAAGTGACAGATGTAGTTACAGACATAGTAACACTGACAAATGTAGTTACAGACATATTAACTCTGACAGATGTAGCTGTGCTCCAACAGACACAGTTACAGACGTAGTAACACTAACAGACGTAGTTACAGACGTGGTGAAAGTGACAGATGTAATTACTGTACAGCTACATCTGTCGGGTGTAACTACGTCTGTAACAACATCTGTCACTGTCACCACATCTTTAACTATGTGCCTGGAGATGGTCTGGTGGAGAAGCCTAAACCGGCCATGGAAGGACCAGAAGGTTCTAACTAAGGCTGTGGTAGTCCTTGGTCCTGTAGCAGTACTGTGAGGTGTTCCCCTGCTCCGTTCCAACATGCCGCATGCAGGTTCTAGACCACGGTGTTGCTGGAGCTGTAAATTGGTCAGCCTTTTGCCTCCCTCCTGGGAGAGGGGACTCTCCTGCTCACCAGGAAGCTCCTGCTAACTGCAACACCAGCAGTTTTAGAGCCTGCGCCTGCTGTGAGCTGTGGCGCTAGTGGCCATGTCAGGAAGTGGTGGTGTGGAGGGAAAACCATCGGGTGAACCAACTTAGATTGAGCATCAGCTGCTGTGCATAAACACACACACACACACACACACACACACACACACACACACACACACACACTCTGAAGCCTGACGAGGTGCCATTATCGTTAATGAAAAGATAGCAGCTTAAGCACATGCCATCGTGTCCGGCGTCCATTTTCTTATCCAGGTCAGGGTCGCGGCACGTTGGAGTCTGTCCCAGTAATCTGTGGTGAACACACCACCCAGGGCGCTTTTCCACTGCAGTCCATAAATAGTGACCGCTGCAGGTTCCAGTCGCGCCTCCTTTCCCACTTGTCCAAATGATCTTATTTTAATATTAAGGCCAATAGAAAGTTTCTTTGTTATAAAGCTTCTTTGTCGCTGTAAAGACACTCGCTTCAGTTCGGGATGGCGACTCGATTCTGGGCCCTGGTGCACCGGGGTGGTGATGAAGGTAGATTATGGCTTTGCTTTTCAATGTAAATGTATCGCAATTCACTTTTATTTCAACTCCTTCAATGCTCACGCGTTTATTTCGCTGCAGTGAGCTTCTTCTCAGTGGACGTACCTGGAAATGCAGGTGTGAAGCTCCTCCTCAGCTGGGCCTTCATCGAGGTTCCAGCCGTGCAGCGGCGTGAGGAGCAGGAGAAATGGCTCCGTATCGGGTGGCTCGTGGGATTACTGCTGAGTCTCTGCCCATTAATGGGGTGCCGCTCGTCAGGCGTAATTACGGCCGCCGGTGAGAAGTGCAGCTTCCTCTCGGCCACATTTCACGCTTAAGATTCATTTTTATTCGTTTCCATACCGCATCGAATCAAAGAACCAAACATGATTCAAGCGTTTAGGCACAAAGAGCATCTGGATTTCCATAATCAGCCTGAATTAATGACGACTTTAAACGAACGGTTGGACCTCGTCCAGCATCCAGCTGATATCAGGACGTTGCATTTACATTTTTACATTTTTACATTTACGGCATTTACCAGACGCCCTTATCCAGAGCGACTTACAATCAGTAGTTACAGGGACAGTCCCCCCCTGGAGACACTCAGGGTTAAGTGTCCTGCTCAGGGACACAATGGTAGTAAGTGGGATTTGAACCGTGTTGTTACCGTGTTACCCGCTAGGCTACTACCACCCTAACGTTACAGCGTTACATTGTAACGGCGTAAACGTTGAATAGCAGTACGGTTAATTGTCGGGTTACGGTTTCTCTACTGGAGCGTGACGGGGTTGACGGAGTCACTTCGCTGCCGTGGAGAGGCCTGATGTTTTCCTCGCCGCCGGAGCCCCGCCCCTGAACCGGCTGGTCAGCATTCGGACTTTCGGGGGATTCGGTTTTGTGTTTCCCGATGAGGGGGGGCTTTGATCCCTGGAGGGGGCGGGAACCCCCTAATGGTTGTGGCCAGGATCAACGCTGACAAATGGGGAGCCACTCCCCCAAAAAACACACCCACACACACACACACACATCAGCAAATGGCAAACACAACCCCATCCACCCACCCACCCACCCACCCACACCATTTCATAATGGATCCCCACGACCCCCCTCTGAGCGGCGAGGACCCAGATCGTTACAGCGGCGTGGACCTCGCTCTCCCCCCCGGTGAAACCCTATATAATCCAGTAAAACGCTGCGCTGGGGGACTACTGTCCAAAAATCAAATGCAACTTTTCGCTTCGGTCGGCCTTTCTTTACGGGACGGTCTCGCAGGAAATCACGGTTCTGTCCGTACGAGACGCACGGGCGTCTTAAATAAACCAGCGGGATTGGACGATGCGGGACAATTTCCATTTTCAGATCGACCTGAGGTGCCCTGCTAGCACCCTAAATCACACATATTTACATGCTGTTTATAATTATAAAGATTTTAGTCAGCTGTACACACACAGACACACACCCTTAATTTTTTGTTTTTGTGTGTATTGGTGTGTTTTTTGTGTATTGTTGTGTGTGTTTTTGTAGATTGTTGTGTGTATTGGTGCATTTTGTGTATGTTGGTGTGTTTTTGTGTATTGTTGTGTGTATTGTTGTGTTTTGTGCATTGGTGTGTTTTTGTGTATTGTTGTGTGTAGTGTGTGTGTTGGTGTGTGTTTTTGCGTATTGTTGTGTATCGGGGTGTATTGTTGCATGTATTGTGTGTGTTGGTGTGTGTTTTTGCGTATTGTTGTGTATCGGGGTGTATTGTTGTGTGTATTGTGTGTGTTTTCGTGTATTGTTGTGTGTATTGGGGTGTATTGTTGTGTGTGTTGGTGTGTGTTTTTGCGTATTGTTGTGTATTGGGGTGTATTGTTGCGTATATTGTGTGTGTTGGTGTGTGTTTTCGTGTATTGTTGTGTGTATTGTTGTGTATCGGGGTGTATTGTTGTGTGTATTGGGGTGTATTGTTGTGTGTGTTGGTGTGTGTTTTGTGTATTGTTGTGTATCGGGGTGTATTGTTGTGTGGAGTTTTTTTCGGGTACACCTGCATCCAGGCTGATGGAGCTCTGGGTTCATTTGCAAACACACGGGCACCAATAAATCTCAGCTCCTTCTTCCACTAACCGCAGCACATGGAGCTGCCTCCAGCGTGAAGAGTGTGTGTGTGTGTGTGTGTGAGTGTGCGAGTGTGAGTGTGTGTGTGCTCGCTCTCAGACAGCTTTAATAAATTGTGGGGAGCTGCCCTGATGTTTTTCTGTCCGCGGCAGAAACTGATAGCTTTGCTTTGATGCCGTTTTTTTCCGCGGCTCCGCTCCACCCTGGAACATGATGGCCGTGTGTCCTTCTGGGCAGAACAGGAGAGGAAAAGAATCCCGATCACACGAGACTGAATAAACAACACGGCTCATCCGTCTCGCCTGGCAGCCAATCAGAGAGGCCGGCGGATCGTGGGACGTTTTTACCTTTATTTTCGGCCGTATTATGGAACCGAGCGAGTTGTGGGCGGGGAAATCTCTTCCACTTTCTTTTTCTTCATTTTAATTCATGGAATGGGAATAATTCCACCTGCAGCCTTTCAGAAGTTCCGAGATTCCGAATCGCCTATTCCCGACTGGGCCCGGAATCTGGCCTTTCAGTTTATTTTGCTTGGCCGGTGGCTTTTCCCGCTTTTCCCATGGCCCTGGGGGGCGGACCGATGGACCCGCTTCGGCTTGTGTGGAGAGGTCAGGGGATCCTGGCCACACAAAAAAAGGAGAAAAGACGTAGAAAGACGGAATCGGCGGCGGCAGCCGGAGTGCCGTCACCGGAGGTTTTGGTCACCGGCGGAGCTCCTTGTATGGGGGTCTCCGAGTCATTAATCACTGGCATCTTTTCAGCTGTCAGGCCATACAAAAGGTGACCCCAGAGCCACAAAGTCTCCGGCAATAAAGGCCTTTATGCAGAAAAGGGGCGGGGCATGCTGCCTGTGACGCAGCGGGGACTGTCTCAGAGTCTCCGGCTGTAATTTATAAAACGGGAAAAAGCCGCGAGCGCGTTAAACCGTGGCCGGGCCTCGTAAACCGCGCCCGTTTCAGTGGCTGAAAATAAAGAGTATAATAAAACACACCGCTCTAGATTGCATCAATTCGGGACAATTTACTCCGGGTGGGAGTAAAGTTGGAGTTGGAGACAGTTGGGGGTGCTCTCGAAGTTTAAGAGACTTTAAGACTCTGCAGGAGGGTTGCCAGATCTGCCTTTTGGACCATTTTTTCGTCTCGGTTTGCCAATAAACCATTTTTCTCTCCTGACTCAGAACATCGCCGAACATTTATTGTACGTTTAACTGAACACTGAACAATTGGACATTAACACTGTGATATTCGAGTAGATCATATTTTTGTAAGGAAAAAGGGATGAATGCTGCTTTTTTGTGCATTTGAGATGGGATGTAATCAGTCCGATTTGGGGACTTGATTGCGTTAGTAAGACCTGGCAACCCTGATGCTCTTCCTGATATGGAGTTTTTAGGCCTGGCCGGGCCCGTCGCTGGTTGTGTGCAGATTGTAAACTTTACAGGATTCGTTGAGCTGTAATTTAGCACAATAAACCCTGTGGGTTCCTCTCGTTCCTCGCTGTTCCACCAGCTTGCTGCATTGTGAATGTGTCTCAAAGCAGACATGACGTGGCCCATCTCTCAGAAATGATGTGTCTATTCCGCGAAAGTCGATTGCAGTAATTATAAGACTGCTTACGTGCTCAGTCGATTGAACATCTTTGACCTTTAACCTTTAATCACCGTTTTTTCAGCTCTGCTCGGAGTGAATCTCTCCTCTGACCGTTGGATGCCGACCGAAGAGAAGTGGCCACCATGGAAGTGAAGGAACGTCGACCTTACCGCTCCCTGACCGCCAGGCGGGACACGGAGCGCCGCTACACCAGCTCCTCAGCCGACAGCGAGGACGGGAAGCTGAACCCCAAGTCGTACAGCTCCAGCGAGACGCTCAAGGCCTTCGACCAGGAATCCAGACTGGCGTACGGGAGCCGCATCAAAGACGTGGTGCACCACGAGTCGGATGAGTTCGGGAGACAAGGTGAGGAGCATCATGAACCTGCACCGTTACTGTGAGGGAAGTGAAGGTGCCAAATGTGTCCCCTTCAGTTACCAGTTCAGTTCCTTATTCACCAGGTCAGCCATGTTTACTTACACGCCACCGCTGATGCGTCCATCTCGCGTTGTACTGAAAAGACACGTCAGGTTCAACTGCGTCCACGGCAACAGGCAGAAGAAGATAAGTAGAATAATTCAGGAATTATTCTGGTGGGTGAACCTGTGAACCAGAAGTCCCAGGTTCAAACCCCACTTACTACCATCGTGTCCCTGAGCAGGACACTTAACCCTGAGTGTCTCCAGGGGGGGACTGTCCCTGTAACTACTGACTGTAAGTCGCTCTGGATAAGGAAGAAATCAGGGATCTGACCGATGAAATTCAGCGATTTCCCGGCGTCGGGCTGCTTTGCATGGAGAAATGTCATCTGTCCACGTTCCGGGATGGATACGTGGAACGTGGCTTGATCGGTGTTCCTTACGCTTCGTGTTGACATGACGAGATCCGTAATCCGCCTCATCGGGGAGCTCTTGTGGTTCCGTGATGAGCACCACATCCTTCGGATCCACCACTTTCAGGCAATTAAGAGAAGCCGCGGTGAGATTTGATCTGGATTTTAATACCCGCGCCGTCTCAGTTTGTGTTTAGAAAAGTTCCGAGGACGAGAGGCCAGGCCGGATTTAATGAGGAACGCGAGGGCACTTTTACGGCCTTCTAATGTCCAAACGACGGCGAGACGGAGGAGGGGAAATATCCGGCCGGCCTGTAAACCTTTTTACTCTCCATGAATACTGAATGCGGCTCCGCCATAAACGGCTTTTCTTCGCTTCCTGTCATGATCTGACCAGCGCGCCACTCTCCACCAGACGTGAGGTTTTTTCCCCTTTTATACGTAAAACAGTCCACATGAATAATTCATCCCTCTTCAGACGCCGCGGAACGTTCCAGGCGCCATTTTCACAGTCAGCGTGTTCATTGGCTCCCCAGCTCAACCCATCTCCAGTGCAGATTAATTATGGATTATAGGGATGATTAACAGTCGCCGTGCGGGGTCAGCGGCTTGACCCCTGACCCCTCTCTGCCCTGGGGTTGCCAGGTGCATTTTCTGTATTTTGATGTTGGAATATTTTATGTTGTAGGACATGGCGTTTTATTCCGGAACGTGCCGATTATTAACGTGTTCTGTCTTGGCAGGGGCGGACTTCTCTCTCCGAGACCTCGCTTTCGGCGAAGCCATCCCCGCCCACATGGCGGCGTACCGCTCGGAAATGGGCCTGCCCCACCGCGAGTACTCCGTCAGCGCCGGCTCCGACACGGAGACGGACGGCGTGGTCTCCCCGGAGCACGCCGTGCGGCTCTGGGGCCGCCAGAACACCAAGTCGGGCCGCAGCTCCTGCCTCAGCAGCCGGGCCAACTCCAACCTGACGCTGACCGACACGGAGCACGAGAACACGGAGAACGGTACGGCCTAGAGCTCCGCGGAGCAGCACGTTTGTGCCGGTGGCTTGCGGTGACAATCTGGGATTGTCATGGTCTGGTGTTATAGTGGTTGTGCGTGTAGATGACTTGTTACCGGTGGCTGCATGAAGGGCCCGGGCCCGGCGTACAGTAGGAGGGCGGAGCCGGACTGACCGTGGCTCACCTTGTCTGATGCGCCGATGATCCTCCTGTGAGGATGGCAGCAGCGACCCCAACAGATCCGTCTTCCGGCAGGTCGCCATGTCTGGAACCCCCGCAGGGTTCGCCGACTCTCCAAACAAGCAAGGTCACCGCATGTGAGGGATGATGTCCTGGCGGGATTTAAAGGGCCGGTACGCAGCTGTAGATCCAGTCTACAGGGTGTAGTGGTAACGATGGAACCACGACACTTCAGGCCAGGAGCATCGGCACCTGCTGCACCAGCCATCATAACCAGCGTATGGCCGTAAATATTAATCAATATGAACATTTCTGGAATGGAAAACCTAGATCGTCTGCATATCCTGCTGTCTCCAGCCCATTTCAGAAATGAGAATTTTCTGGAATATGCGCATACTCGTCACCGACCTTTAACCCCGGCGACATAAACAGTATGAGTGTTCCCAAAATGCACCTTTTTATTGAAACTGCCATTTTGTGGGTTGAAATGGGCTCAAAACACATTAAAGGCAATCCTTTAATACAAAAAAGTAGAGCAGATTTCTACATTCTCCTTAGACAGCCACGCCCCCTCTCCAACAAGTCCCGCCTTCTCCCAGTCTCGTCCCTGTCTTGTAACGCTTAAAAAATGTCCTGTTTACGTTGTAAACGTTCTGATTTCATCAGACAGACAAGTTCCCAGTACAGATGCTAATACTGATCAGAGTACCCATGATCCACCAGCAGGCAGCTCAGTTTCCACTTCCTGCCGAATCAGGCCTAATTTAAAAAAGGCAGCTATTTATTCCAGTCGGCTGAGCAGAAAGGCGACTCGCTTTCACCGTTTAATCTGGCAATGCCTAATAAGATGCATTTTATGTATGGCGAGTTAATTAAAATCCATTGAGCTGCGTGACTTGGTTGGACTTTAATCTGCCGTACATCAACGAACCGTTTACCTTTAATGCTTCTTGCTGCGGCCTCGCCGATAATTCATGCAAATTAAATAACGCCTGTATACGTTTCAGCCATCTTAACGAAATTGTTCCTGATAGGGCTGCCGGGCCTCATTCCGCCACCCGGCGCCGTAATGTAGGGAGGCGAGGGGGGCGTTCTGCTCCGACGTTCTGCGGACGGGCCGGATGAGGGCGGGTGATGCTCCGTGCCAGGCCTCCGCAGCGCCCACATGATGATATTTCCGGGCGTGGCAGCGGGTGGTCCTCCGTGGGCGTGGCAGTCGCCGTTTGTCTCCCGGGAGACAGAGGGATGGTGGGCTCTTCTGGGCCGGAGGACGGGACTCGTGAGCGATTAACCTTGAGGAGCGAGAAGCTGAACTCATTTTTATTCTTCTTGTCATGGGGGGCGGAGGAGCTAAATAATCCGGCGCGTTACCTGCATTATTCTAAAAACATGGACGCGTCCCCGAAGATTAAAGCGACTGGAAACTGGGCCACTGGTGCTAATTGCTGGGCTGAAGGTCTAATTGCTCTTTCCTAACATCAGAATGCTGGCGGGCTGATTGGTTAATGACGTGACCGGCACTAATTCACCTGCAGAAGACTTATGTCCAAGACAAAAGTCTTATGATAATTATTCATCTTATTATTTTTTCATGCAATTATTTTTCTTTTCTTTTGCACGCTTGTGTTTGTTTTCCTTTATTCATTTAAAATCTGACGTTTCCGCAAGGCCCAGAAAATCAGGATAACATGGCGTAGCGTGGCGGTGGCTTCCCCGATTAAGAGTAAACGATGGCGAGTGGCGACAGTGACAGCCGAGCAGCGCTCACAGCGCCCACCTTACGCGTGTTTGAACTGCAGGAAGATTGAGGCCGTTTGTATTGTCAGGATCGTGGAGGCGGAGCCTTATTCTCCACTACAGGTGACCCTTACCTGCTTCTCAGTGTCCAGCAGTCAGGATTCGGTGGTCCTCTCTGGTTTGTAATGTAGCTCCCAATGTAGCTCCCACTCTTCAGTTGTATCTTGAACCAGGAATGATTCTGACTACCAAACACCTCTTGCCATTCTCCGCTATGAGCTTATCCAGTATTTCAGTGCACGGCGTTGGACCTTTGCTGTGCGTAACGGGTTTGTTACCGTGTCAGAGCAGCTGGGAGTTTGGGGAAGCTCCTCTGAAGTGCTCTTTAGGTTGGTCTTCCCCCGCTTGTTGGGTCCTTGGGACCGATTCCCTGGAGTTTCTGCGTCACATTAGGAGCCCGTGGAGCAAAAGTTAAATCAGGCCTCCAATTAGACCCGACACGTCCTGTATTACAGCGCTGGATTCATTAGGCCATGTTGAACAGCGCTGCGGTGTGGAGACCACAGAGGATGGGGTTACCGAACGTGACCTTGGGACGAAATGGATTCCCTGCGCAGTGTTTTGCACAAGCACATTAGGTCTGTCATTCCTTTTCCGGGATCACTTTCCTGGTCTAATTTAGGAAAAGATCCCAAAACCACACTAAAATACTTTAAAGTGAGTCATTTTTTAAAAATACGAATGCACGCTTGTTTAAAAAGGGTAGCGTCTCCAGCGATAAGAAAGCTGAAATGAACGAGCCTTGTTTAAAAAGAAAAAAATTAATTCACGATGCTCTGTCGGTAATTTTATCAGCTCTAATTCACTCTGAATTCTCAGTCAGGCTGCAGCCTTTATGTTGATAACTCAATTTATAAAAAAATCTAAATAAAAGTTCTTTAGGAAAAAAACGAACTGGATTTTTGTATGTAATTAAATCATTTTGGAAGTACAAAGCAATCGGGATTGTTCAGGAATGTTGGCTACGCTAGTATGAGTTTTTGTGATTGGCTTTGTGACTGTACAGCACACAGTGACACAACAAAATGTGTCATCTGGACAGCCATGACAGGCACCCGGGGAGCACCAAGGGGACCTCAGTGGCACCACAACCTTCCGATTACGGGCTTTCTTACCCGCCACTGCCTTTGAAATTATTTGACTGTTTGATTTGGTAGCTGAGGAGGGAGGAGACAGATTAAATATGGGGGAACTTTAAGTAGATACGTAAAACATTAGTGAACACTGCCCACCATGTCTGTTCCAGCGCTTTGAAAATAGGGCCCTCCTTAACTAAACCCACTGCCCTGTGCCAGAGAGACCATGAGGATGGTTTAAATGTATTTATATCTGCTTGATATAAAGTGCGTAATGCACTTGGAGAGAATCCACACAGGACTCGACGGCTTTGGTTTCTCAAGACATTTTATCGCCAGACAGGGAAAAGGAAGATTTATTTTGTCCGTTTTAGGCAGCGCTCTCAGATCGGGGATTATCAGCGGGATTCTCTGGCTCATTTGAGGGCTAATTTAGGGTTGTTAAATGGCCTTCGGTGGATTGGTGCGTGGCTATCTGCTATGCTCCAGAACCCCCCTCCCCACCGCAGCTCCACGTTCCCCCGAGCCGTCCACACGGAGCAGTGTGTCAACTGCTAATCAGGGCTCGGAACGCGCCCCAGCGCTCCCTCTCTCGGAAATGTCACATCATCTAATCCCGCTCTAATGAGCTCTCTGGTCCTCTCGACTCGAGCCGGCTCGGATTTAAAGAGGGCCTGACGTACAGATATACAGCCGTTCTGCTTTAAACACGTCAAATGTGCAGCGAATTGCTCCGTTCAAGCGTTCCGAGAAGAAGAAAAAAAAGCATTTTCCGTGGTGTTGTGCCCACACTGGACTATGAATAATGAAAACTTGACATGCATTCGTTACTTACGTCCCGCCGTAATGAGAAACGAAGGCGGCGGAGCGGCGCTCGGATATATATTGGAAAGCGGCCGCCATTCGAGGGCCGTGACGAATGGAAGCTCGCCTGTTCTCGCCTGCTACGTCCCCTTTTCGCTTTCGCCCGCACTTTCCGCCGTGCGTAATTGGCTTAGCTGCGAGTGTCACTGTGGCTTTGGGCCCAGATAATGGCTCCATTCTCATTACTGGACGGAACGGAACAAGCAGAACAGGAGCGAATGGGTGTCGGCCGTTTGTGGCCGTTACTCAAACTGTCATGTGACCTTTAATACCAGCAGTTTACTGAGGTCTACGCTAGTTACCAACAGATCGACATGATTGTGCGCCTGACTGCTTCCTCAATCTCTTCAACCAATCCATTTATCAGCCTTCTGAATAATTGTTAGTTCCAGGCTGGTTGAATTGAATATTGTTCCTGAGATTATTTCTCATACTTGCTATGAGACATTTGCATTTACATTTACGGCATTTACCAGACGCCCTTATCTTATAATCATTAGTTACAGGGACAGTCCCCCCTGGAGACACTCAGGGTTAAGTGTCCTGGTAGTAAGTGGGATTTGAACCTGGGTCTTCTGGTAAATGCTGGAAATGTAAATGTCTGTAAATGAAATATTGTACGACTGGATTGCAACAGCGTTAACTTTTCATCAGCGTAGAAAAAGGAGGCTGTCCCAGCCCATTGGGTTTCAGCTCTACAGCGTGTCTTATTTAGGGTTCAGCTTGTGTGTGTTTAGGACTGTGGGGTTATAATGAGATTTTACATGTTCCTCCGCCACCACTGTGAGTTGTAGGGTCATGTTCTGATAAAGGGTCTGAAGCCAGGCTCTGTGTGTGTACCTGAGTAACTACAGCTCGTATTGAGAGTGATGTCTCAGAACGAAGCTGTAATGAGGTTCTGCAGAGATTCTCATTACAGGTTCTGAGAGAGGACGGGAAGCAGAAAGGCTGCATAAATCAAAGGAGGGAAAGTCTTTTTAGATATCATTAATAACCGAATCGCACTGCGCTGCCCCACAAATGAGGTTTTTGAAAAGCTGTGGAACTCCATTCAGTTTTTTTTTTCACTTCCGGAATTGACCCTGGGACTCGGCACAATGGGCCCGTCTCCTGAAAAGCATTGTGGTCTGTGGTTTCTCTATCAGCTCCGTGGTGACGAGCTGAACTGGACGGATAATAGGACGGGGCGGTTCACTCGCGATTCCGACGAACGCCATGATATAGTTGCGGAGTGGCTCTCTGTGGAGATTCATTTCTACTCTACTGGAGGAGCGTTCACATCTCCATTACTACCTACCCACACTTGAAAGTTATTTGTGTTTCATGATGGGGTTTCTCCCTGCTGAAGGCCAGACACTTGGCATCTCCACGCGCTTTGCTCCAGGGACTCAGAACAGTGTTTAAGTCGCGATTTCCGTCCGTCTGTCGCGAGCTTCGCTGACGATACCACAGTTGGTCTTCAACATGTTTTATCTTCTGCAATGAAAAAATGAACAAGTCTTCCCAGCTAAGGCCGGGCAAAACAATCATTTTTTACGAGCGAATCTAGTGATTCTATTTATGATGAATCGATTAGTCTAATGATTTGTTTTTCCTAATCGGTTCAAAAAAGCGATTAAAGAAGCGACCCCATAATCAGAAGGTTGCTGGTTCGAATCCCGAATCACAGGTGCCACTGAGGTCCCCTTGATGAAGGTCCCGTCCCCAAATGCTGCTCCCCGGCCGCCTGTAATGGTGCCCACTACTCACCAAAGGTCGATAGTCGATATTGTACAAGAAAAATAAGTCTTGTACATTTCTATCATATTATAATGTTTTATCACTTTAAAACGTATAATCACAGAAGTCTTATTGAGACTTGCGTGTAGTATAAGAACTCGAGCTATATTGGGTGGTAGTAGCCTAGTGGGGTAACACACTCGCCTGTGAACCAGAAGAGCCAGGTTCAAATCCCACTTACTACCATTGTGTCCCTGAGCAAGACACTTAACCCTGAGTGTCTCCAGGGGGGGACTGTCTCTGTAACTACTGGTTGTAAGTCGCTCTGGATAAGGACGTCTGGTAAATGCTGTAAATGTAAAATGTAAATGAGCTGTGAACGTGTTATTTGTCTGGAACATGCATGTAGTATAAGAAGTCGAGCTGTGAACGTGTTATTTGTCTGGAACATGCGTGTAGTATCAGAAGTCAAGCTGTGAATGTGTTATTTGTCTAGAACATGTGTGTAGTATCAGAAGTGGAGCTGTGAACGTGTTATTTGTCTAGAACATGTGTGTAGTATAAGAAGTCGAGCTGTGAACGTGTTATTTGTCTAGAGCATGCGTGTAGTATAAGAAGTCGAGCTGTGAACGTGTTATTTGTCTAGAACATGTGTGTAGTATCAGAAGTCAAGCTGTGAACGTGTTATTTGTCTAGAACATGTGTGTAGTATAAGAAGTCGAGCTGTGAACGTGTTATTTGTCTAGAACATGCGTGTAGTATAAGAAGTCGAGCTGTGAACGTGTTATTTGTCGAGAACATGCGTGTAATATCAGAAGTCAAGCTGTGAACGTGTTATTTGTCTAGAACATGCGTGTAATATCAGAAGTCGAGCTGTGAACGTGTTATTTGTCTAGAACATGCGTGTAATATTAGAAGTCAAGCTGTGAACGTGTTTTTTGTCTAGAACATGTGTGTAGTATGAGAAGTTGAGCTGTGAACGTGTTATTTGTCTAGAACATGCGTGTAATATCAGAAGTCGAGCTGTGAATGTGTTATTTGTCTAGAACGTGTGTGTAGTATAAGAAGTCGAGCTGTGAACGTGTTATTTGTCTGGAACATGCGTGTAGTATCAGAAGTCAAGCTGTGAATGTGTTATTTGTCTAGAACATGTGTGTAGTATCAGAAGTGGAGCTGTGAACGTGTTATTTGTCTAGAACATGTGTGTAGTATAAGAAGTCGAGCTGTGAACGTGTTATTTGTCTAGAGCATGCGTGTAGTATAAGAAGTCGAGCTGTGAACGTGTTATTTGTCGAGAACATGCGTGTAATATCAGAAGTCAAGCTGTGAACGTGTTATTTGTCTAGAACATGCGTGTAATATCAGAAGTCGAGCTGTGAACGTGTTATTTGTCTAGAACATGCGTGTAATATTAGAAGTCAAGCTGTGAACGTGTTTTTTGTCTAGAACATGTGTGTAGTATCAGAAGTTGAGCTGTGAACGTGTTATTTGTCTAGAACATGCGTTTAGCATCAGAAGTCGAGCTGTGAATGTGTTATTTGTCTAGAACATGAGTGTAGTATAAGACGTCGAGCTGTGCATGTGTTATTTGTCTAGAACATGCGTGTAGTATTAAAAGTCGAGCTGTGAACGTCTTATTTGTTGAGAACGTGTGTTTAGTATCAGAAGTTGAGCTGTGAACGTGTTATTTGTCTAGAACATGAGTGTAGTATCAGAAGTCGAGCTGTGAATGTGTTATTTGTCTGGAACATGCGTGTAGTATTAGAAGTCGAGCTGTGAACGTCTTATTTGTTGAGAACGTGTGTTTAGTATCAGAAGTTGAGCTGTGAACGTGTTATTTGTCTAGAACATACGTGTAATATCAGAAGTCAAGCTATGAACGTGTTTTTTGTCTAGAATGTGTGTTTAGTATCAGAAGTTGAGCTGTGAACGTGTTATTTGACTAGAACATGCGTGTTATATCAGAAGCCGAGCTGTGAATGTGTTATTTGTCTAGAACATGCGTGTAATATTAGAAGTCGAGCTGTGAACGTCTTATTTGTTGAGAACGTGTGTTTAGTATTAGAAGTCGAGCTGTGAACGTGTTTTTTGTCTAGAACGTGTGTTTAGTATCAGAAGTAGAGCTGTGAACGTGTTATTTGTCTAGAACATGCGTGTAATATCAGAAGTCGAGCTGTGAATGTGTTTTTTGTCTAGAACGTGTGTTTAGTATCAGAAGTCGAGCTGTGAACATGTTTTTTGTCTAGAACGTGTGTTTAGTATCAGGAGTTGAGCTGTGAACGTGTTATTTGTCTAGAACATGCGTGTAGTATTAGAAGTCGAGCTCTGAACTTGTTATTTTTTGAGAACATGTGTGTACTATCAGAAGTGGAGCTGTGAATGTGTTATTTGTCTAGAACATGCGTGTAGTATTAGAAGTCGAGCTCTGAACTTGTTATTTTTTGAGAACATGTGTGTACTATCAGAAGTGGAGCTGTGAATGTGTTATTTGTCTAGAACATGCATGTACTATCAGAAGTCGAGCTCTGAACGTGTTATTTAGTGAGAACATGCGTGTAGAATCAGAAGTCGAGCTGTGAATGTGTTATTTGTCTAGAACATGCGTGTACTATCAGAAGTCGAGCTGTGAACGTGTTATTTGTCTAGAACATGTGTGTAGTATTAGAAGTCAAGCTGTGAACATGCGTGTAATATCAGAAGTCGAGCTGTGAATGTGTTTTTTGTCTAGAACGTGTGTTTAGTATCAGAAGTCGAGCTGTGAACGTGTTTTTTGTCTAGAACGTGTGTTTTGTATCAGGAGTTGAGCTGTGAATGTGTTATTTGTCTAGAACATGCGTGTAGTATTAGAAGTCGAGCTCTGAACGTGTTATTTTTTGAGAACATGTGTGTACTATCAGAAGTGGAGCTGTGAACGTGTTATTTAGTGAGAACATGCGTGTAGAATCAGAAGTCGAGCTGTGAATGTGTTATTTGTCTAGAACATGCGTGTACTATCAGAAGTCGAGCTGTGAACGTGTTATTTGTCTAGAACATGTGTGTAGTATTAGAAGTCAAGCTGTGAACGTGTTATTTGCCTAGAACATGCATGTAGTATCAGATATGGAGCTGTGAACGTGTTATTTAGTGAGAACATGCGTGTAGAATCAGAAGTGGAGCTCTGAATTAGTTATTTTTCTAGAACATGCGTGTAGTTTCAGAAGTTGAGCTGTGAACGTGTTTTTTGTCTAGAACGTGTGTTTAGTATCAGAAGTCGAGCTGTGAACGTGTTTTTTGTCTAGAACGTGTGTTTAGTATCAGAAGTCGAGCTGTGAACGTCTTATTTGTTGAGAACGTGTGTTTAGTATCAGAAGTTGAGCTGTGAATGTGTTATTTGTCTAGAACATGCGTGTAATATCAGAAGTCGAGCTGTGAACGTGTTTTTTGTCTAGAACGTGTGTTTAGTATCAGGAGTTGAGCTGTGAACGTGTTATTTGTCTAGAACATGCGTGTAGTATTAGAAGTCGAGCTGTGAACTTGTTATTTTTTGAGAACATGTGTGTACTATCAGAAGTGGAGCTGTGAATGTGTTATTTGTCTAGAACATGCATGTACTATCAGAAGTCGAGCTGTGAACGTGTTATTTGTCTAGAACATGCGTGTAGTATTAGAAGTCGAGCTCTGAACGTGTTATTTAGTGAGAACATGCGTGTAGAATCAGAAGTCGAGCTGTGAATGTGTTATTTGTCTAGAACATGCGTGTACTATCAGAAGTCGAGCTGTGAACGTGTTATTTGTCTAGAACATGCGTGTAATATCAGAAGTCAAGCTGTGAACGTGTTGTTTGTCTAGAACATGCGTGTAATATTAGAAGTCGAGCTGTGAACGTGTTATTTGTCTAGAACGTGCGTGTAGCATCAGAAGTCGAGCTGTGAATGTGTTATTTGTCTGGAACATGCGTGTAGTATCAGAAGTCGAGTTGTGAACGTGTTATTTGTCTAGAACATGTGTGTAGTATCAGAAGTTGAGCTGTGAATGTGTTATTTGTCTAGAACATGAGTGTAGTATAAGAGGTCGAGC
>NC_041719.1:17500-140242 GCF_900700375.1 Denticeps clupeoides | reverse complement strand
GTTTACAAGTTTTATGATTTTTTTTTTTGCGCCGTCAGGGTATTTGGATGAACACAAGAAGGCGGAGTTTGTGTTGGTGTTACATCATTACTGTAGATCTTCACTGATTTCTGTTCTGTAAATATGCAACCAAATAAAGAGCTTGTTATATTTTACAACTGTTTCTTGCGTGTTTGTGTGGCCACGTCCTGGCCATTTACTGCGTGGATCAGACGCATTTAGCTTTCTAACCGCCAGGTTAAACGTGACGTCACGACCCCATCCACGCTGTGAACGTCCTGCGTGGCTGACGTCAGTGCGCATGCGCGGCGCCGCTCCGTCCACCAGAGGGCGCCATCCGGCCGCGCCGAACTCCACCTGCGGGGCGTTAAACCGCGATTACAGCCGCTCTGGAGTAAAGTGCGAGGAAAGTGGAACTTCTTCTCAACAAGCTGCTTCCGGTGGAGAAGATCAGAAACAAGTCACAAAAAGTGACATTATAACCAGGGGACATCATTATAACCAGGGGACATCATTATAACCAGGTGGCATTAATATGAACAGGGGACATTATAAACAGGGGACCGAGAAATGAATGACGTCTTATAATGAGACACAGACACGCACGCAAACTTCCTGAAATTCTAGCCAGAATTTCACTTTCTTTTTACTGGAGGAGGAGCAGCAGGATCCGGTTCCCGCGGAGATTCCCGACTCACCTGCGGGGAGAAACGAGGGGAGAAGCGGAGAGGAGACATGGACCCAGCTGGAGACGTGGAGTTAACACAGATACACGGAGAGAAGAGAAGCGCCAACAACAACAACACGGACACCGTAGATCAGGCGAGTCTCACACACACATATATATATACATACACATACACTATATTACACACACACACACACACAGTATACACATACTATACATACACACACATACACATACTACACACACACATACTATACACACACTGTACACATGCTATACACATACACACACACACTATACACATACTATACATACATACATACACACACTGTACACATACTATACACATACTATACACACACACTATACACATACTATACACACACACACACACACACACTATATACATACTATACATACATACATACACACACATACACATACTATACACATACACACACACACTATACACATACTATACACACACTATACACATACACACCACACACACACACACACACTATATACACACTATACACATATTATACACATACACTTTACACATACTATACACACACACTATAGTCAAAGTCAAAGTCAGCTTTATTGTCTTATTGTCTGTACAGGACATACAGAGAATTGAAATTGTGTTACTCTCAGACCCATGGTGCTTACAAGTAACATTAAATACAAACAGTAACATTAAATACAAAGGTATAAAAATAAGCAAATGTATAACATTTTAAAAACACAATATACAATAAGGGCTCATGGTGGAGAGTGCAAAGCACATAAACAATGTGAACAATGTAGTGCAACAGAGCTTGTAAGTGTTAAAGTGACAAAGTGAGGTAGTTGGCAGACCAATGCTGCACTGAGTGACCGGTGCATGGTCAGTTTGTGTGTGCGTGTGTGTTAGAGTTCAGAAAGTTTGTGGAGCAGAAGAGGGGAGTGAGGGGAGTGGGGGCAGAGCCGGGAGGGAGTTGAGTTTCCTGACAGCCTGATGGGTGAAGCTGTCCTTCAGTCTGCTGGTCCTGGCCTGGAGACTCCGCAGTCTCCTCCCTGATGGCAGCAGGCTGAAGAAGGTTTGCATTGGGTGGGTGGGATCAGCTGCTATGCCGAGGGCTTTCTTGGTGAGGCGTGTGCTGTAGATGTCTTGGAGGGAGGGGAGAGGGACACCGATGATTCTCTCAGCTGCTCTGACAAACCACACTGTGATGCAGCTAGACAGGATGCTCCTAGTATACACATATACTATACACACACGTACACTATACACACACAGACACTGGGACAGTGTGCATATTTCATTGGTAATAAAATTGAAAGATTGATTTGAAGTTTTGTTGGTTGTCCAGGCGTCTCCTGGTAACGGCGCCTGCGTGGTGGACGGCGGGACGGAGGACGCGTCCCTGCTCGGCCGCGGCGAGGTGAGTCTCCCGGACTCCACGGACACTGTTCTCTGTTCTCCGCTCTGTCTGATAGCGACGTGTCTATGTGTGTGCGGTTGTTTGTTCACCTTGCCCCGCCCCGCCCGCCAGCCCCGCCCCTGCTGCCTGTAATATTTGCCTTTCCAGGTTATCAGTGAGCCATATTGACCTCGGCCTCTGAGCAGCAGATTTGGAGCTCGTCTCGTTCTCCTGTTGAAAATCCCGAAGATCCGAGTTCACGTCCCCCCCGCTGGAATTGAATCTGGCCCGTCTGTGTAAAAAGTCGTGGAACCTGATCAGCACCGTCGCTGCTGTAGAACCCAGGAGCCTCCGGGCGTGTCCTTGTTCCCACAGTGTAAAGTTCCATTCTGTTTGGTGAGGAAATAGAAAGCGGCAATGTGTGTGGCGAGGGACGTGTCCAGGCAGGTTAAATCTGTGAGGGAGCTTCTCTCCCGGTCCTTTTTTCTCGGGGTCTGAAAGTGATCTGTGTGTGTTTTTCACAGCAGGACGCCGACGGTGACGGCGTGGAAAGTGATGAAACGTCACGTCTGGATCCTCCCGTGGGACCTGAGGTCACTGCTGCTCGGGCCGTTTTCTGCGGGTTCTGGCCTCTCGCCGTAATATGAAATATGATTTGGTGTTTCAGCACGATTTATGTTTAAATGTAGTCAGTCTGTTCCATCTGAGGTGTGTGTGTGTGTTTCAGTGCAGGAGAAAACTGAATAAAAAAGTGGTGGGCAAGCTCAGGCTGTGGATGGTCCTTATTCTGCTCATCATCTTCATCGCCCTGGTGATCATCATCTCCATCCTCACCTGTTCAGGTGTGATGCACTTCTAACTCATGTTCCAACTTGCACACCTTCTCCACATTCCTCACATTCCCCACCTTCTCCACATTCCTCACATTCCCCACCTCCTCCACCTTCTCCAGTGTGTAACACACTTGCCTATGAACCAGAAGACCCAGGTTCAAATCCCACTTACTGTGATGCAGCTACTGAGCAGGACACTTAACCCTGAGTGTCTCCAGGGGGGGACTGTCCCTGTAACTACTGACTGTAAGTCGCTCTGGATAAGGGCGTCTGGTAAACGTGGAAATGTATTAAAATCTCCACCTTCTCCACCTTCTCCTCCACCCATTTTCAGCAGCAGATGACAGATTTGTAGAATCGTCTGTACTGTGGGTTTTGCGGCTCCTCCCCTCTTGAGGTCAGGCTGAGTAAATAGAGCAGTCAGGGCGGTTTGGCAAAAAGGTCAAAGTTCGCCTGCCCGTTTCCTAATGCGCCGCTTCCACCGTGTCTTTCCCAACAGCGGCCCGCCAGGAGCCAGAAGACCAGTACGACGTTTCGTCATTCGTACTTCGGCGCCTCTTCAGAGGGAACGTGAGCTCCAACTCCACCGACGCGGCGCTTGAAGATGAGTTCCACGCGCAGGTCAGACTACTAGAAAACCCACCAAAAAAATGAAGTGATTGTCACACGTGATACACAGCAGCACAGCACATGCTGCACACAGTGAAATTTGTCCTCTGCATTTAACCCATCACCCTGAGTGAGCAGTGGGCACCATGACAGGCGCCCGGGGAGCAGCGTGTGGGGACGGTGCTTTGCTCAGTGGCACCTTGGCGGGTCGGGATTCGAACTGGCAACCTTCTGATTACGGGGCCACTTCCTTAACCGCCAGGCCACCACTGCTCCAAAGGACCCCACGTTCTTACACTTCATGCAGCCTGTCGTGGTGTCGTCATGGTGTCCTCATTTTAGGTCACATGATCCATAGTGTTTATATTCTCTGTCTAAGCAATTGTACTTTTAAAAGGTTTTATTAGATTAGAACCAGAGAAAGCAAAATACAGGAAGTAAATAGCATAATGATCACTAATGGGTCAGAGAGAAGAGCAGATCCCGGAATTCCAGGCTGGAAGTGTCCCTCCAACTCCCTCTGTCCTCTTTGTCCACAGCTCAACCATGTCTTCCAGTCCTCCGCTGCCCTCGGGCGCTACTTTAACCAGTCCAGAACGGCATCACGGTAAAGTCACGTTCGTGCGCTTCGAGGCTCTTATGACACGTGGCGAGTAAATGTCCCCCGGTTGCAGGAAAGGGGACGTTGTCCGTTTGCCTGCACTTCCACATGCCCGTCGACTCGGCGCGGCTGGTGAACTTCACCCTCAGCCTGGAGATGGTCTCCAACGTCCTGCTGCAGCATCTCTACGACCGGGGGTTCGAGGAAGCAGACCGGCTAAAGCTGGACCCCGCCTCGCTCTCCATGGAGGGTGAGACCAAGTTTAAATACATTTCACATCGACTGATGCAGCGGTTTCAGACAGCCAAGACCCCCAAAACCCCCAAATTCCTGTCCGCACTCACGTAAAAAAATAAAGTGATTAATTACTAACTTTAATTTGCAAAAAATAAACCTTGGTTGTAGGTTTTAGTTCTAATTCCTCTTGTTTTACGCTGTAGGTCACATACAAATATGATTCTGATGACCTCAGCGCAGATGAAACTGTGCTCTCTAGCGCCCCTGATTCAGTTACGTCCAGACTTATTAAAGCACTTTAAAGTGACGTGATTGTCATTGTGAGACACAAGCACACGGTGACACGGTGAAACGTGTCCTCTGTGTTTAACTGTCACCCTGGGTGACAGTGGGCACCATGACAGGCGCCCGGGGAGCAGTGTGTGGGCACGGGACCTTCATCAAGGGGACCTCAGTGGCACCTTGGCAGGTCGGGATTCGAACCCACAACGATTACGGGTCCGTTTCCTCACCCGCTTGGCCACCTCTGGAAGCCCC
Organism: Denticeps clupeoides; assembly: GCF_900700375.1. Classification (NCBI taxonomy): domain Eukaryota; kingdom Metazoa; phylum Chordata; class Actinopteri; order Clupeiformes; family Denticipitidae; genus Denticeps; species Denticeps clupeoides. The sequence goes on along the minus strand of NC_041719.1, from coordinate 135,328 downwards.
AGTGCATCATGTGCAGGGTTCTGGTCCTGGTCGCTCGTGCATTTCTGTTGCCCTCTTGTTGTGCAGAGGGCGGAAGCGGCTGCAGATTCTGATTTCCCGGATGGACACTGGGGAGCTACAGCTCCGCCCCGCGGTGCCGCCCAGAAGATTCCATCAGCCAACAGGGACCCACAACATGCTGATGGTCCCAGAGCCAGAATCCCCGATCACCATCGTAGAGACATTACTAGTAGATATGAAACAGCTGTCACGCTTCAGGAGTTCCAGTGTCACTGTTGACTTATGAGATAAATTTCTTATATTGGGATCTTTTTTTTATTATAAACGTGCATGTATATATATATATATGTGTGTGTGTGTGTGTGTGTGTGTGTGTAAAATCTCATGCCATGATTGTTTTTTTAATAATAATAATGTAATCATGTTTCTGGGACTATTTTTTTTGACACTTTATTCCTTCTCTAACATATTTCACAGTTTGATTGTATTTTTTGGTGATGTTCACCTGGTTTAGTCCACCAACCTCGTGCCCAGCGCCTGGTGAACCTGTCAGTCCTTCCGATCCTTTAATGGGATCTTGGTGATGCCCGAGCCTGGAGAACCTGGCCAATCAGAACTTTCGTACACACGCACGTCCCCTGTGAGACCCCTGCGTCCCCTCTGCGGCGCCTCGCTTTGTTTGCTGCAACATTTATTGTCCTCCAGCGCGGACAAGTTTGAACGTGAAGTGATTGTCACCGTGAAACGCTGCGGCACAGCACACGGTGACAGGTGTCCTACGTGCAGCAGAGATGTCAGTGGCACAGTTCATGTTGAAATGATGTCCCTGGTTGTAATTTAAGAGCGATTCGTCCTCCAGAAGCGATGCTGGCGTGAGGACCGCTGCTAATCGTCATCTTGGCGCGTCCCCTGGCCGCTGGTCTCTATTCCGGGCTTCGCTCTGGCGGACGGTTAATCTCATGATGGCAGATTTGCTAATAGTAGAGAGTTGATCTTCGATTGGAACTCTGGAGGTGAGAGGGTGAGGGCGCTGGTCACCAACACGTTCATATTCCAGGAAGGAGAAGGTTAGAAAGAAACATGGACACGGAACTATAACCTCAACTGGAAACATCACACTGTGGTCCAGCTGAAATGGAAACGTCCTCAATTTTCTGAAATATGTCCAATTAGGAGCTCGGTAGACTGCTGGGCCAGAAATGTCCGCAAGCTCCTCCCCCCGCCAAGCGGGTGAGGATGAGTGTGAGGAAGGTGTTGTGTAAGGAACAGGCTGCTAATCCTCAGGTGGGGGTTGCCGGGCGGAGCTCCGTGGTTGGGGACTCTCCTGTCTTCTTCTCAGAAGAGTCCCGGCGTTATCTCATTAAGGGGTTATCGTCCCTTTTAGGCGCCGAACGACTTAAGGGCTTTAGGGTGCTGTGGCTGGGATTTGTGAGATCAGTGGCACAGGAGTGAGCATCACAAGTCCTGACCGAGGTCCAAACCAGAAGACCAGCAGACACACAAATACAATAGATCTACAGAAGAAGAGCTTTCTTCCAGCAGTCAGGGGACATAATGGGCGCTCATGGCTCCAACCTGGACGACATCCTGGCTGAAGACATGCACCACTGGTACAACAAGTTCATGAAGGGCTCTCCGTCTGGGGTCATCACGCTCTTTGAGCTGAAGAACATGCTGGAGATGCAGGGCATGACCGAGGAGGCCAGCAGCTACGTGGACCAGGTCTTCTTCACTTTCGACATGGATGGGGTAAGACTTTTGTCTTCTGTGAGACTGGGTTCCAGGCATGTTGGGATCTAGGGTTTACCCTCCCTAAATTCAGAGATACAAGCACATGATCTATCGTCTGGTCAGGTCATAAAATGTAGATCTTTTCTTGCTGCCCAGGATGGTTATATAGACTTTGTGGAGTACATTGCAGCCGTCAGTCTGCTGCTCAAAGGAGAAATAAACCAGAAACTGAAATGGTACTTCAAGCTCTTTGACCAGGATGGAAACGGAAAAATTGACCGGGATGAAATGGAGACAATATTTAAGGTGGGTCCTTCTCAGACATCCTGAAAATAGCATAGCTGATGAGGAACTGCTGACGTAAGAGGAGTTCCTCCTGACCTGAATCACATCTACTGCACTTGAAGGTAATGGTTCTTCATTTTCAGGCAATACAAGACATCACCCGTAAATATGACATCCCCCCGGAGGACATTGTGGAGCTCATTTACACTCGGATCGACATCAACGGGGAGGGTGAGACTCAAGATGATGCTTTCAGATCTACAGAAGCTGACTTTGGTTCTGCTTTCTGAGGAATGACCTTCCAGTTTCTTCTTCTCTGTCTCAGGTGAGCTGACCCTGGAAGAGTTCATCACTGGTGCTAAAGGCCATCCAGACATCATGGAGATGCTCACCAAAATGATGGATCTCACCCATGTCCTGGAAATCATTGTCAACGGTCAGAAGAAGAACATCTCGAATTAGAAAGCCTCTGCTGAAAATGTAAATCTCAGGCCACGGAGGGTCTGGACTGGACTGGACTGAATGTTCATGTTTGAAGGTGGTGCATCACGCCACCACTGCTGCTCCGCCTGGCCACGCCTCCACGTCTGCACCCACTCCTTTCTGTGCTGTCAAACAGAAGAAGATGCAACTTCACCGTCCTTTCCACCATTTCTCATGTTACTCTCACCAAGAGAAGTAGAAGAGAAGAAACTGACACCCATCAAAATGCCACTGAACTCAGCAGAAAGGTCAGGGTGCAGAAGGTCAGGGGTCAGACGTATTTTAACACGAGACCACGGGTAATAAACGATGGAGAGGAACTGATCTTCCCAGACAGAACCACAGCACACCGGGCCGGTTCTAGAAGGAGAACCAACGGAGCACCAGGAAAAGACCCATGAAGTACGCGTAGATACCGTGACAGCTGCAGGATAATAGATCCGTCTCTTCATCGCTCTGTTTGCATTTTGTTTTCTTAAAACACTATTTTTATGCAGTAAATAGTGTTTAAAGAATTATTTGTGTTGCCTTATTAATAAACACAACTTTGCTATCAAACTAAAGAGAATGTTTCCCTCGCTATTTTAATCACAAAATGCGCGGTGCAGTGGTGGCCTAGCGGTTAAGGAAGTGACCCCGTAATCAGAAGGCTGCTGGTTCAAATCCCGATCCGCCCAGGTGCCCCCGAGGTGCCACTGAGCAAAGCCCCATCCCCACACACTGCTCCCCGGGCGCCTGTCATGGCTGCCCCCTGCTCACTCAGGGTGATGGTTAAATGCAGAGGACAAATTTCACTGTGTGCACCGTATGCTGTGTATCACAGCACTTCACGTCTTCAGTTTTTTCAGTGGACGCGGTTATTTATCCCACCGGCCCGGTTGGTCCCATTAAACCAAGTATTCGACTAATTTCCCTCTTAAAGGGCCGGTGGGGTTAAAAAAACAGACAGCGATCTGTTTAAATGGAGCTCATCACCAATGACATAAACCCAGGAAGCAGGCGAGGGAACAGCAGCAACACCATCTCCATCACACCATTTCACACGGACGTGTAGATTTCAGGCCAGAATGGAACACGTCGTGATTTTACAGCGGGAGAATTCATCTTTGGTCTTGTGTGAATGGAGCTTCTTCTTCTGTGAACATTTTCACCCATCATCTCCTATCTGGGCTCCTAAACAGATGTTCTAAAGTGGTCCGTCCCGCGCGCGTTTTAATCCAGAATCTGATCATTCAGAACTGCATGGCTGCAAGACGCCATCCTGTGGTGGGAAACGGAAGTAACTGGAGTCAGAAGAAGCGTTGGGAAGGAGTGATACAGAGAAGGACCCCCTTCCAGGGTAGAGTGATACAGAGAAGGACCCCCTTCCAGGGTAGAGTGAGCCTGCAAATGGTGTCAGTGCAGGGTTGGATATGATATAATAATAAGTCCTACAGTTGTAGGGTTGGAGAAGTCCAGGATGTATTCAGTGTTATGGTCTAGATTACGTGTCCATAATGATGTTACTGGTCCACTTGAAGATCCCTGAAGCTGTAGTTGTAATGGTGGTGGTGGCTGTGGTGACCCTCTGGTTTGTTTCATGGTATGTCCTCGTTTAGCAGTTGTCAGGAACCAGGATGTATCTGCTTGTCTCTTCACTGGGGTCTGCCAGTAGTCTGGACGCTTGATTTCGTGTCTCGGAGAAAAACAAACAGAAGCAGCGGCAGACGGTGGCATCGTACGACCGATACTGAAATATGTGGTAATAGATAGGGACTGTGTGATAAAATGGACTTAATAATTGACACTGTGTCAAAGTGAAATGAATGTCTGGGACTGAGTTTGAGTCCCGGTTCAGTGTCCTTCTCACAGACACGGTGGTGGCGAGTGGGGTTCGAACCTGGGACTTTGTGCACATGTGTTACCCACCAGGCCACCACCAGCCCTGTGGCCTGCTGAGCTGAGCATCTCATTGGCTGCCGGCCGTCCGCCCTAAAAGCCGCGATCGCTGCCAGAACAGGGAGACACGACCTGGACACCTGCAGCTCCTGTCTGGTGTCCGCTGCAGGTTAGACCTCGGTCACCCCAACATGCCATCAGCGTGCATGCGGGTCATGTGGGTTCTGATTCGTGAATCTCGCGACTGTAAGTCCCGGGTGACTCGTACACTGGAGGTTCCCAACCTTCAGAACCTTCAGAACCTTCCAGAACCTTCAGCCAGGAGACATGGCATCTCACTAAAGAAGCTCACGTCGGGAGCCGCGTGGACTCGAGTAACCCGTCCCCACGAGGACACGGTTACATTTCGGAGACGCTTGCCTCACCGCCTGATGGTGGCGGGTCATCGTCCTCCAATAAGCCTGTTGGCCTTGACCCGTCTGGTGACCTTCAGCAAACAAGCGGCGCAGAGTCAAATCACACCACCGGTTGCACAAGCCGATTGGCCAAGCGCGCGGCCGGGTATAAAGGCGGGGCGCCGGGGACGAGGCGGCCGCCTGCCGCACCACCAGCAGCACCATGCAGCCCGCCGACGCCAAGCTGAGCAGGACGTCCCTGCTCCTGTCCCTCAAGCGCTACAGCGCCGCCGTGCACGACATGGAGCAGACGGTGCTGATCCCCAGCCTGCTGCGCGAGGTGCCCTCCGACGAGGCCGCCGACCGCGCCGAGGACCTGTACGAGTCCTACCTGGCGCTGAAGGCCGTCAGGAACACGGTGGAGAGCGGCCTGGTCGCCGCGGACGACGGCAAGGCGCTGCGCCGCCACCTGGAGCCCCTGCTGGACGCCGACCCCGAGGTCCTCTTCCACTTCCACCTGCGAGGGCTCTTCTCCATCATGGCCAACCTGACCCAGAGGAGCCAGACCCTCACCGCCAAGTACATGGACCTCATCGGCATCAGCAGCTGAAGGGGCGCGGCGGCGGAGCCACGGAAACCAACCAGACCACGCGGCAAAAAATAAACCACCTGAATGTTCATTTCAAATAAAGCAAATAATAAAGTGAAATAAAGTGAAGTGGTTGTCATTGTGAGACGCTGCAGCACAGCACACGGTGACACGGTGAAACGTGTCACCCTTGGTGAGCGGTGGGCACCATGACAGGCGCCCAGGGAGCAGTGTGTGGGGACGGTGGCACCTGAGTGGCATCTCGGTGGTTCGGGATTCGCACCCACAGCCTTCCGATTACGGAGTCGCTTCCGTAACCGCCAGGCCACCACGGCCCCAACTCCTGCATTCACACGGGCAATTATTACATGAAATACGGTAAAAACGGGCACAAAACATCACCAAAGACAAAACGTGGGGCCAAAAACATAATTTATTAAATCAGAAAACCGCGGACGTCATCTTAACGGATCGGGTGGAAATCCTCCACAACTTCGGCAAACGTCTTCTTCTCTGAAAACACAAAACGTGGAATTTCTCAGAGACCAGCGGAATAAAGGAGGAAATATGAACGTTCCAGGCACCTTTCTGCTGGAACTCCTCCGGGTGCCGGCTGACGTACGCGTTCATGTCTCGGTCCAGCCTGGCGTACGTGTAGTTCTCGTATTTGGTGAGGTGGTAGCCGAGAAACCAGCCGACGGTGGTGAACAGCACGTGGCGGTGGAGACCTGCAGGACACCGGGACCAAAATGTCAAAATTACCGGGAGCCCACCAAACATCACAGATATTTCAAAGTTGGAGGTCACATGATGTATAGATATAATAATATAGAATAATGACAAAAGGCGGAAGATAAACGGTCTCATTAGTCCCCAGGACTAGACCCCCAAGTCTGAACGCGGTGGTGAGATGGTGGTGAACCTCAGGAACCTTTCAGCTTTTATAAAAAAAAAAGCTGAATAATTCACCGTATTATCTGGCTCCCACAGGCCTGGACGTGTGTGAAGTTTAACCCTCAGCCGAAAGGCGCGGTTTTCAGGTCAATTTATCTGCGGCAGCGATTATAAAAGTAAATTGACAGAAACGCATGTAAATCCCCCCCGGAATTATAGTAGCTCCCGGTCCCCGGTCCCCGGTCCCGGGGGACAGCCCGGTAAACCCGGCAGGAGGAGAGACGGGTCCCCGGGGGACAGCCCGGTAAACCCGGCAGGAGGAGAGACGGGTCCCCGGTCCCGGGGAACAGCCCGGTACACCCCGCAGGAGGAGAGACGGGTCCCCGGAAGACAGCCCGGTACACCCCGCAGGAGGAGAGACGGGTCCCCGGTCCCGGGGAACAGCCCGGTAAACCCGGCAGGAGGAGAGACGGGTCCCCGGTCCCGGGGAACAGCCCGGTAAACCCCGCAGGAGGAGAGACGGACGGACGGCCGGACACACACCCGCCCGCAGCGCAGGCTTCCTGGCCAGCGAGTTGTGCAGCATGGAGGTGAGGAGCCCGCAGAAGCCGAGCCACAGCGACGAGCGGTTGACGACGCCGGGCGGCGGGAGCGCCTTGGCCTCTTCGGGAAGGAGAACCATCTTCTCTCCGTTCACCTCGCACCGGGAACCAAGGACACCGAGCAGCGCAGCTCGGCCAGCGATCCGGCCGGAAACTGAGACCCGCCGCGTCAAAGGTTCCGCACACTAAATTAAAAAATGCCGAGTCGTTACGTGCTTTCCGGTTATTCGGTTCTCTGTTATTGGACCGTGTTCTGTTTGGACAACTGTACGTTGACTTATTGGCAGGACATTTTGTACATTAAAGTAATTTTGTCGTACGTTACAAAAATAAAAAACGACGAATTTGTGTAAATGTTTGTATTAAAATATATACCAGCCTTATACCAGCATTCGAAAAGTATGAAACACACGTCTCAGACCACATATTAATGTAATATTAATATCATAAAGCGTGTACGTGGTACTACATTTCCCGGCGTCCTCTGCGCTCTCGGCCGCCGTAGTCGGTCGGAGGAATGACGTCACCGTGAAAACGGTGGGAACTCAGGCGGCGATCATTGTGCAACACGGCCGCGGAGCTGCGCCGAGGTTCGGGGCCGGAGGCTCTGGATGTGGACCCAGTAGGCTCCAGTGCTCGCCGGGCCCGGGGCCCACGCTGCTGCCGGTGAGTGTGCGCTGTTGCCGGGCTGCAGCCCCGCCGCTTCTGGCTCGGTCCGCGACCGTCATTCATCATCCGCGGCTGCGCCCTAAAACCCCCGCCGGGTTCATTTTGTACATGTTTACAGCGGGTTTGTGCTTTACGAACTATTGTAGCTGAGAGTAGGAGGGCTGGTCAGTTTTATTACGCTTTAATACAACATGTTTAAAACTCCCCTCACTCTCATGATGCTCTGCCTGCCTGCAGGCTGGCTGTGTGTGTGTGTATATGTGTGTGTCCTGTCTACATACCTGAGTTAGTTGTGTGTGTGTGTGTGTGTGTGTCCTGTCTGCAGGCCTGAGTTAGTTGTGTGTGTATATGTGTGTGTCCTGTCTACATACCTGAGTTAGTTGTGTGTGTGTGTGTGTGTGTGTGTGTGTGTGTGTGTGTCCTGTCTGCAGGCCTGAGTTAGTTGTGTGTGTGTGTGTGTCCTGTCTGCAGGCCTGAGTTAGTTGTGTGTGTGTGTCCTGTCTGCAGGCCTGAGTTAGTTGTGTGTGTGTGTCCTGTCTGCAGGCCTGAGTTAGTTGTGTGTGTGTGTTCTGTCTACAGGCCTGAGTTAGTTGTGTGTGTGTGTGTGTCCTGTCTGCAGGCCTGAGTTAGTTGTGTGTGTGTGTCCTGTCTGCAGGCCTGAGTTAGTTGTGTGTGTGTGTGTCCTGTCTGCAGGCCTGAGTTAGTTGTGTGTGTGTGTCCTGTCTGCAGGCCTGAGTTAGTTGTGTGTGTGTGTTCTGTCTACAGGCCTGAGTTAGTTGTGTGTGTGTGTGTGTGTGTTTGTGTGTCCTGTCTGCAGGCCTGAGTTAGTTGTGTGTGTGACATTTGTGTGTCTGTGTGTATATATATGTGTGTGTGTGTCCTGTCTGCAGGCTGTGTGTGTGTGTGTGTGTGTGTGTGTGTGTGATATTTGTCTGCCTGCAGGCTCCTCTTTATGTCCCCTCGTTGCTTTATAGCGCTCCTCTCACCATCAACCTTGGCAACGGCCGCATTAAAACACACGCGCAGGCGGCTTCGCCATAGCAACGTCTCGGACCCTGTGGGGACGGAAGACACTGAGTGTGTTTTTTGGGAAAGAGCACAATAGTCCTCTTGATGTGATTTCATAATAAAGGGTTCCATTAAAAACTGTGGCGATAGAACGTCCCCTGTGGGACGGGGGGACGGGGTCATGTCTGCCAGAGACCAGCAGTTTGCTGTATTTCCTCAGTAGAACGTAATCTTGCTCTCGATGTTTAATCGTTGTTCTTCACGTTTTCTCGTGTTCTAGTCGAGGATGAGTATGGAGGATTATGACTACCTGTTTAAAATCGTGCTGATCGGAAATGCCGGCGTGGGGAAGACCTGCCTGGTCCGACGCTTCACCCAGGTCAGCATGCGCACGCCTCGTAAAGGTCACGAACTTCGCCCTTTCCGTCCCTGTCAGGTCGCTCGAGTCGCACCTGAAAGATGCTCAGCGTGCGAAAGGTTCCTAACGTTCTTTCTCGTCCTCTTTCTGCCAGGGACTCTTCCCGCCTGGGCAGGGGGCGACCATCGGGGTGGACTTCATGATCAAAACGGTGGAAATCCGAGGGGTGAAGGTGAAGGTTGGTACCACCATCCGTCTCTCCCCGTTAGAACCCGCAGCAACAGACGTCCCCAAAAGAAGGGGTTGTCTCTTCTTCCAATTATATATATAGGAATATTGGAGATTGTCCAGCTGGGGACATAACGAAGAGAATTCATATTTCTGTATGAGGAGGGCAGGAGGCCACGCCCATGTCACATGATGCGCCAGGCCAGGCCAGTTGGGATATTTAGATTATGGACGTCAATTAAGAACCAGCAGCTGCGTTGCTGTAATGCATCGTGATTGGCTGCCGAGTTTTTTATTCCCGCAATGTAAACTGGACTCGATGCTTGCTGGCGATCGCTAATTGTTGTCATGTGACGATTTTGTGGTGACAGCTGCAGATCTGGGACACGGCCGGCCAGGAGCGCTTCCGCTCCATAACCCAGAGCTACTACCGCAGCGCCAACGCCCTCATCCTCACCTACGACATCACCTGCGAGGACTCCTTCCGCTGCCTGCCCGAGTGGCTGCGCGAGATCGAGCAGTACGCCAACAGCCAAGTGGTCACCATCCTCGTCGGTGTGTCCACATCTCGTAACATCACGTCCTCCCATATGTGTGATGTTGGAAATCGATGCGCCGCTATCAAGGAATTAGAATTTATAAAAATAGAGTAATATAGTTTATTTAGTGGATATTATGGGTGTTCGAAAATATCGATACATCAATATATCGATTTTTTTTTTTTGTGCTGATACAGGGACATCACATATCGATATTTTTGTATAGAAATTGATTCCACCGGGTGGAGCTGTCGAGCGTCTTCTTTAGTGAGGCGAATCAGCGTGCGATTACAACCTCCACTCCTGTAGATGGCGCCGTACTGCTGCTACTTCCAATTACAGGACAGACCGATCACCGCATCTTGTATTTCAGCTCAGTTTTTACATTTTCAGTAAACTAGAATATCGCGAGATCCCTGCTGATAGACACCCTGTTAATCCGCTGCCAGATAATGTTTACTTATTACAACCATTTTTTACTAAATTCAGAGAACCAGTTACATTTACAGCATTTACGAGGCGCTCTTCTCCAGAGCATCTTACAATCAGTAGTTACAGGGACAGTCCCCCCCTGGAGACACTTAAGTGTTAAGTGTCCTGCTCAGGGACACTTTTTTTATTGTCACTTGTGATACACAGCAGTATAGCATACGGTGCACACAGTGAAATTTGTCCTCTGCATTTAACCATCACCCTGAGTGAGCAGTGGGCAGCCATGACAGGTGCCTGGAGAGCAGTGTGTGGGGACGGGACCTTCATCAAGGGGACCTCAGTGGCATCTTGGCAGATCGGGATTCGAACCGGCAACCTTCTGATTACGGGGCCGCTCCGCGAGTGTGTTACCCCCTAGGCTACTACCACCCTCCATACTATTTATTTACCCGCTAGGTTATTACCACCCTCCATACTACCTAGTTACTCGCTAGGCTACTACCACCCTCCATACTACCTAGTTACCCGCTAGGCTACTACCACCCTCCATACTATCTAGTTACCTGCTAGGCTACTACCACCCTCCATACTATCTAGTTACTTGCTAGGCTACTACCACCCTCCATACTACCTAGTTACCCGCTAGGCTACTACCACCCTCCATACTATCTAGTTACCTGCTAGGCTACTACCACCCTCCATACTATCTAGTTACTTGCTAGGCTACTACCACCCTCCATACTACCTAGTTACTCGCTAGGCTACTACCACCCTCCATACTACCTAGTTACTCGCTAGGCTACTACCAGCCTCCATACTATCTAGTTACTCGCTAGGCTACTACCACCCACCATACTACCTAGTTACTCGCTAGGCTACTACCAGCCTCCATACTATCTAGTTACTCGCTAGGCTACTACCACCCACCATACTATCTAGTTACCCGCTAGGCTACTATCAGCCATTCAAATTAATGTCTGGTTTTAAATTGGTCTGAGAGGTTGAACAGTATAAAGAACATTAAAACTGGAAAATCCTCTCGTAAGATCATTGAACTAATTGCAGCCCTCAGGCTCATGTTAGAGGTCGTTCCGCGCTCGCGTTTTATGTAAGCGGTATCGACGTTCCTTATAGATTTTTATCCACTTTCTGCCAGGGCCTGTTTGGAGGTGGCCAGTCGCATGTTCTGGTTGCAGGGTGCTGTTCTTACAGAACCCTCTGCATCTGGATCTATGGAGGGAGACGATTGTAACGCCTTCAGAACCTCCGTGGCCTCCTCTCTCCAGTTCCCTGCGGCGGTGATGACCGTTGGCTGGATCTCCTCGGGCTTTTTGCACACTGCAGCAGTTTTTTTTTTCTTGTTACGATGATTTTACCCTTTAGCTTTATAAGCTGTCCAGTGCCTGAAGCACGAGGGCAGCCATGCAACGATGGCACCACTTTCTTGGAAGAGACTCGCTCCTTCTGTGCCAGGACTTCTGTTGCCAAAGATTGCACACAGCATTAAGGCCAAAGGTTTTATGGCGCCAACTGTATGTCGGATTTAGAAACGATTCCGGGCAGCTTTGTGGATCTATATTATTACACACGTATACCCACCTTCCATCTGAAACAACACGTTCATCGAGTGGTTCTAAATCTCAAGTATCTAAGGGTGGTTTTATCTGCAGACGTTTGCTTGTAGAAGATCATTCATTCGTTTACAGAGTTGGGGGAGACCGACACCCAGTTCTTCTAGAACATGTCTACATAACAACATGAACATTTCCATTGAGGAGAAGTAGAAATGGGTTAACGGTGTTCAGTGAAGGGGCTGTGGTGGCTGTAATCAGAAGCCACACGCTGCTCCCCGGGCGACCTGTCATGGTGCCCACTGTCACCAAGGGTGACGGTTAAATACAGAGGACACGTTCTACATCACATCTGTGCTCTTCAGTTACTCTGACAACCATAATACGGCTTTTAAAGTATTTTATTTATGCCGAATACTCGTATTCACACCTGTGCACAGCAGTTCCAGGGTTTACAGGTAGAAATGACACCCCAGTAATAAGATTTAAGTGAAATAAATAGAATAAATATCAAGTCCTCGCGGACTCACCAGCTCCGTGTCCTCCGCAGGAAATAAGATCGACCTGGCCGAGAAGCGCGAGGTGGTGCGGCAGCGGGCCGAGGACTTCGCCGAGAGCCAGAGCATGCTCTACCTGGAGACCTCGGCCAAGGAGTCGGACAACGTGGAGAAGCTCTTCCTGGACCTGGCCTGCGAGCTGATCCGCGAGGCCAAGCAGAACACGCTGGACAACAGCGACGCCGCGGCCGTGCCCGGCGAGGGCAAGAGCATCAGCTACCTGACCTGCTGCAGCCTCAACTGAGCCGTGGCGGGCGGACCAGCGTCGCTGCTCCGCTTTTTAATTGTGTTGCCCCCCCCCCACCCCAGCCTGTTACTGAGGGGTTCGGTTCCTGAGCTTCTAGAACCTTCTTAGGTCCATCCCAGAGGAAAGAACGAAGTGTTGGAAAAGCCATGCTGCTGCCACTAGGGGGCGGTGACGGGTCTCCTTCGTCTGGAGAAAGGGACGAAACCCCAGCCTTGCTGCATCACCACGAAGCCACCGCTTTTATTCGTTTAACGCCAACATTAGCGCACCATCACTGACGCCAGCATTATCCTCCGTCATTTCAGACAGGCGTGCAGGGGCCTGTCCTCCAGTATTACCCATGTTCCTGCGTAGCGATGAACCCGCATGACCCCGTTTCTGGTCGCGCGTGGCCCGGGCCTCGACGTGTTTCTTCCTGCCGTTGCACCACTGGAACTGTGAGCACGTTCCTCCGTCACACCTGCTGCTAACCGCGTTTTCGTGCCTCGCCAGCGTGAAAACGACTCCAGAGTTCTATTATCTTTCTCCTTTTCCAGGGTGACGCTCGCAGTTTTACCGCCATGAACGGCATCCGGCCGCCATCGTGTGCTTCGTAGCCGATTTCTTGCCAGCAGTTGTCTCGTTCACACTTTTTATGTGACATTTTAACGCCTTTTATAGTTGCCCGCCGTGGTCCACGTGTTTTCCTGTGACTCTGTTTTCACCGGGAAACTGGAGCCTTTTATAGTTTTGGCCAGATGCAGAATGTCACTTTATTTCGTACATCCATGTTTCGCCATATTGTAACCGTGTATAACACTATTGAGTATATCGCTGTGATTCTGTCACTCTTTTGATGTTAAAGGGCCCTATTTTTAACGTTGCATTAAGCTTTTTATTATTCTCTTCTAACATAGTTTTTATCAGCAGTAATTTAATTAACGTATCTGATGTTTTGTGATGAAGAGATGCTCTCTTTTAAATGCAATACTCGTGAGTGGTTACAGTAAATGTGAACATTTTGACTTTCTTTTTTTTATTTGTATGATGGAGGCTGGAAGACAACGGGAGAAAGGACTCTAGTAAACACTACATATGAAAAACGGATAAAGTTATAGGCTGTTTAATCATAAATTCATTTTTTAAAATATGTACTAGTTAACCTCAAAGCTCCCTAAATAAAATATTGACAACATGTATGTGGTTCATTTTTCATCTATAGTAACTGGGATCTTTTTTTTACGCTTAGTTCACACCAATATGAACCATTTTTTTAAATGATATATAATTCATTAATTCTGCTATATAATCAGAGTCCTTTTATGTATGTATATTGCCTTTGTTCCGAAGCCAGACTCTTAAGCCTTCAGCCTTCAATAATGAGACTCAAATGCAAATTAAACATCATTGTATTACTTACTTTAAGCGAGCGTTGTGATATTTATTTGCATTTTGTGTGTTTTTCTTAAGAGGAAACTCCTGTCTGTTGGGTTTTACTGTTATTTACTTGGCCAGTATAGTAATGGTGAGTCAAATGGGGATTTCATGAGTGGACAAAATAGTGGCATTATAATTTTTAGGTTTCTAAATATTCTATATCTTATCTATATCACATTCAGGAGATTTTTACACCACAAAATGCCATTTCCACCACATTTGTACATTTCTCTCCCTGTTAATCTATATTATTTTTACATCTGTAACATAATTTGTTTTTAGATAGACTGGATTAATAAACCACTGGAGTTTAATGTATAGGAAAGACCACCATGGGCATCTGTACGTTGTGTATACGTATGCATGTCCCTGTAATTGTGTATTTATTGATGTTGCGCCTCCTTTAATATTCATTCTGAATGTGTCTGTAGTTTATTGACCCAGGACTCCAGCTCCCGTCATGCACCGCGCGTCTACGTCACACGTAAACCCGCCGCTCAGGAGCATCGTTCTCTTTGTTTTTCGTTTGAAACGTTTCTGTGCGTCGCACAATTGATCACAATGGACGTGTGTTAAATGTGCTTTGCACAGTGCAGGTTAATTAAGAAATAAAAGTGTTAACTTGCTGTGTCTTAGTTGGCTGAACATCCGTTCATATTTAGCCCCAGTTCTGAAGTCCCCTCCTCCGAAGATCCGCGCCGCTCCGCACTTCCTCCTCCGACGTCCCGGCCATGAGACCCGGAGTCGCGCTGCTGCTCCTGTCCCTCTGCGTGTCCCGGACGCCGGGGCTCAAGTCGCGCATCCTGCCCGGACGCAGGGGAGCAGGCGGCGTCGCCGCCGGCGGCCGCACCTCGTCGTACCGGACCTTCTACTTCCAGCAGCAGGTGAGCAGAGATTTAGCCCCACTGGTGACACTTCGCACGACACGCGTGGCTTCTGTCAATAGCTGTTCTATTAATAAAGTGCTTTCCAGCTCATTTCTCAGGGGAAGTTTTTATATATGTTAACATTTACAGCATTTACCAGACGCCCTTATCTAGGGCGACTTACAACCAGTAGTTACAGGGACAGTCCCCCCCTGGAGACACTCGGGGTTAAGTGTCCTGCTCAGGGACACGATGGTAGTAAGTGGGGTTTGAACCTGGGTCTTCTGGTTCATAGGCGAGTGTGTTACCCACCAGGCTACTACCACCAGTCCGTAGATGTATAATATGCATAATATGTATGTTATGCAGTTGCTGTGGACATTATGACAGGTAATATAAGTACTCCGGGTGTACGCTGGACTCATTAGTAGACTGGTGGCTTCCTGCGAGGATGTCCTCTATTCCCTGCCGCAGCATTGTGTCTGGATCGCCAGCAGGCTGGACAAGCAGAAGCAGGAAGAACCTTGTCCCCTGTCACATGCTTCTGTCTTCAGGAAGAGTGAGGCTACTTCCTGGCTGCGCAGATGAGACGATTGAGGAGGGATCCGCTTAGTCCTGGGACGGCTGTGCTGTCCTTCCTGTCCTGAGGGGGACGCGGGGTGTGCAGCTGTCTGTAGGAAATCCTCATCGGAGGTCCACATGTTCTGCTGCATGAGGAGTTGACTGGGTTCCAGTAGAATCACTGACTCTTCAGAAACTTCACAAGAAACTTGAGAAGCTCAGCACAAATCAATAATAAAAGAACGTCCGGCAGCGTCACAATCTTTTCTTCCTTTTTTATTTCACAACCTGCTCGTCTGTTATATATATTTTAAGCGAATGAGAAGATCATTTTCCACCAGGTGGCGCTGTGATTGATCATTTTTGAGGTCCTGTCTTAGTGAAAGACAGCAGTGTTGGGGAGCGGTGTGTAGAGACGGTGCAGCTCGGGATTCGAACCGGCAACCTTCGCTTCCTCACCCGTCTTTGTAATGTCACCCGTCTAACTGGCCCGATTCACGGTTCCCTCATTAGTTGGTTGGTTTTGAGAAATGGATCGTAACGTTGCCCCCTCACTCAGCCCAACAGCTGGACTCGGCGCCGCCAGCGCCCCCCTCAGGGTCCAGTGGGACGGTTCAGATGAAAGGATGTCACAGGGGCTGGTAAAGCCGGAACGAATGTGGCATCCTTCAGCCCGGCTGCGGGTTTTAAATACAAATTGAGGCTAATTATCCCTCCGCCGGCCCCACAAAGCGGCGGTGGCGCGAGGCCAGAGCGGACACGCCCCTCACATCCACGCACAGCATTATATTTACATTATATTTAAATACCAACATCAATATGGTGACTATGACCATTAAAGACAGATGCTCTGTAATTCTCTAATTCTCACTATTTTGATATTGGTCATGATTTTTTTTATCATGTATGAATTAAATTAGTCGGGGGGGGGGGGCAGCCTCATAAAATACTTATTATTAATTGCTTTATAGTTTATTGATACGGTTTAGACAATAATGTATTTGCTGTTATGTATAGAATGTGTTGCTGTTTGGATCTTAATCATATTTCCCAGCATCCAGGAAGAAGACCTGAATAAATAGTAAAAAACAGAATAAGAATAAAAAGGTTGTAAACAGAACAAATTACAACGCAAGTGGTTGGGAAGATATTGTATAAAAATCTAATTTATGAACCCATGGAGGTCTGGAGTTGGAGTCACACTCAAAATGAAAGTAGAAGAACACACTACAGGCTGATCCAACGTTGATGTCCTAAAAACAAGTAAAAATGAGGCTCAGTAGTGTGTGTGGCCTCCATGTGCCTGTAGGACCTCCCTACAACACCTGGACATGCTCCTGATGAGGTGGCGGATGGTCTCCTCAGGGATCTCCTCCTTCCTCCTCCTCCTCGTCCCATTGACTAAAGCCACCAACTCCTGGACAGTCTGTGGCGCAACATGGTGTTGGTGGATGGAGCGAGACATGATGTCCCAGATGTGCTCAATTGGATTCAGGTCTGGGGAACGGGCGGGACAGTATAGCATTGTCTTGCATTAGGAGGAACCCAGGTCCAATCGCACCAGCATATGGTCTCACAAGGGTTCTGAGGATCTCATCTCTGTACCTAATGGCAGTCAGCCCACCTCTGGTCCCGTGCTCAGTGGGAATCTGCTTTTATCTGCGAGGAGTACAGACCACCAGTGGCAAATTCCCCAACTTTGGTGTTCTCTGGAAAATGGCAAACGTGCTGCACGGTGTTGGGCTGTAAGCAGAAGCCCCACCTCTGGACACCTCATACCACCCTCATGGAGTCTGTTTCTGACCGTTTGAGCACATTTGTGGCCTGCTGGAGGTCATTTTGATCCTCCTGGTCCACCTTGTACAAAGGTGGAGGTAGTGGTGGGTCCTGCTGCTGGGTTGTTGCCTCCTCCATGTCTCCTGATGTTCTGGCCTGTCTCCTGGTTGCACCTCCATGCTCTGGACACTACGCTGGCACACACAGCAAACCTTCTTGTTCAGCTCACATTGATGTTCCATCCTGGATGAGCAGCACTACCTGAGCCACTTGTTCTAGACTCCGTCTCTCCGTCTCAGGCTACCAGTGGAGTGAAAGAACCGCCAGCATTCAAAAGTCACCAAAACATCAGCCAGAAAACACAGGAACTGAGAAGTGTTCTGTGGTCCCCACCTGCAGGACCACGCCTTTGTTGGGGACGTCCTGTTAATTGCCTGTAGTTTCCACCTGTTGTCTATTCCATTTGTACAGCAGCATCAGTGTTGCTTCCTAAGTGGACAGTTTGACCTCACAGGATTGTGATGGACTTGGAGATACATGGTGCTGTTTTTCTGTGTTCCCTTTATATTTTGCGCCATATATTCTATTTATTTTTATTGCATGAACTAAAAATGATTTTGAGAGTTGTTGCGCAGGTTATTATTACTATTTTATTTATGCTTCTTTGTAGATCGACCATTTTGGGTTCTTCAAAAACGGCACGTTCAAGCAGAGATACCTGGTTGCAGACCAGCACTGGCACAAATCTGGTGGGCCGATCCTCTTCTACACTGGAAATGAGGGGGACATCACCTGGTTCTGCAATAACACTGTAACGTTCCGTCCGGAGTGTGAATATTGGGCGTGACCGGGTTCCCCCGCAGACTCTCAGGACCGCGCTGCCTTTTCAGGGCTTCATGTGGGACGTCGCCGAGCAGCTGGGCGCCATGCTGGTTTTTGCCGAGCACCGCTACTACGGAGAGTCTCTGCCGTTCGGCGCCGAGTCGTTCCGCGTAAGTAAGAGCCGCGCTCCGCAGCGGGACCGCCGCCTCTCCGGTGACCTTGTGACCGTGTGACACCGCGCAGGACGCCGAGCGGCTGAACTTCCTGAGCTCGGAGCAGGCGCTGGCCGACTACGCTGCGCTGGTGGGGGCCCTGAAGAAGAGCCGGGCGGGGGCCGAGGGCAGCCCCGTCATCGCCGTCGGCGGCTCGTACGGGGGCATGCTGGCGGCCTGGTTCCGGATGAAGTACCCGCACGTCGTGGTCGGGTGAGTGGTGGGCCGCCATCGCGCCCTCGCTTGTGGACCGGATGCGTGATCACGGCCCTTCGTCTGTAGGGCTCTGGCCGCCTCCGCCCCCATCTGGCAGTTCCCCGGCATGGTGCCCTGCGGGGTCTTTTACCAGATCGTCACCGAGGTCTTCTCGAAGGGCGGAGCCCACTGCAGCGCCAACGTCAGGAGGTCCTGGATCGCCGTGGACAGGCTCGCCTCCACGGGTACCAAGTCTCTTCATACGTGAAACCTTCTTCTTCTTCAGTATTTTACTACAGAAATATGGAGAAGTAGTCGACTATACGGTCGCGGTTATCAGGTGTCATGTGAGCGTATTTTTTGGAGCGTATTTTCTAACTTGAACGTCTCTGCTCGTCTCGCCGGGCTTTGATCAGACGAGGGTCTTCGCTGGCTGGCGGCCGAGTTTGGCCTGTGTTCCCCGCTGTCCAGAGGGGACGGCCTGAAGAGCTGGCTGCAGGAGACCTGGGGGAACTTGGCCATGGTGAACTACCCGTACGGTGCCGACTTCCTCCAGCCGCTGCCGGCCTGGCCTGTGCAGGTACGGCCGCTTCCTTCTCTCCTTCATCCAGCCAAACGACACGACGTGCCACGTCTCCTCCAGGCCTCGTTACGGTGGTCCGCGTGGACATGTTGGTGAGGGAGGAGAACGCTCCCGGCACATTCATATTCATGAGGTTATCTGAAGCTGTAGATACGATGCTTCTATTCTCACCAGGACGTCGTGAAGGTACGAATGGTGACTGGTGAAGATGTGCATTATAACTGCTTATAAACTGATCTAGGACCAGTTGTCCCAACTTGCTTCCCTGTGGGTAATTATCTACAGGATGTCATAAGTGAAACCCACAATTGTCCTCAGTATTTAACCGTCACCCTTGGTGACAGTGGCCACCATGACAGGCGCTTGGGGAGCAGCGTGTGGGGACAAGACCTTCATCAAGGGGACCTCAGTGGCACCTTCTGATTACGGGGCCGCTTCCTTAACCGCTAGGCCCCCCCTGACCTGTATAAAAGAAAGTCAAGATTCCCACATTTGGGGTCAGCACAGCCCCCGCCCCGGGTGAACCGGATCTACAAGAAATGTGGACTTTCCCTGGACTGGACTGGCTGTGAATTTTCATTGAAACACGGACCCAAAATGGTGATTTCTGCTTTTAGATAGGATTTTTTTACAGGATGCACCGTTTATTAGCACATTTCTTTAGTGTACATATTCACGCTCTTATCCAGAGCGACTTACAATCACTAGTTGTTGGCTAGTACATGGCAAACAATGTTTTATATTTTATTCAAAAGGCCTTTTTTTTTTTATACATTTCTACATTTTAGAAACGTTTTTGGCACCATCGTCTTCTCCGTTAAGGCAGCAATCCCCCACATTCGTAAAAGACGTGGTGTGTACATCCTGCAGTGCGGTACGAAACATCGAACTGCCACGTGAGCACAGACAGAGTTCCCAACACGCCCGGCACCTTTAAAGTCCGGCGAATTCGCTAAAACGGTCGTTTGGGGCAGTTTAGCCGAAAGCCTGTAATGTATGCGACCCCTATGGGTGGCGTAAGCGGTTTAGGCCCCGGGTGCGAAGAGGAGCTTTTTTTAATGACAAAGCTAATGTGATTATGTGAGTGAGTGTGAGAAGGACCCATTGAAGGCTTAGAGGACGGGAATCTGCTGGCAGCCATGAATGTATGAGGCTAATCCCATCTGAAAAGTAGTCAGAAGATGCTTCAGGCCCTTTTTGTTTCTGCAGTCGGACATGTCTGCGCCCCCCCTGATTCACCGAAGCCCCCTGTTTCTCAAGACCCCCACCCGGCGCTGATCCCACACACTTCATCATCCGCTCTGCTGGGCCACTCCCGCCTCCACCCCCCCCCGGCTTTGCTGGGAACGCCGGACTTTATGGACGCTCTCCTCGCGGCCCCTTCACGGAGACACAAGTCTGCGCCGTAAATTCGGCCGGAGCTGCAGTCCATTCCAGCCGGATTCGGATGCTAATCGGAGCTCGGCACTCCAAGAATGCCAGCAGCCCCTCCTCCTCGCGGTCCCAAAATACGTTTTCGATGAAGAGTCTGGGCCGGCGGCGCCCCCATCTTTTAAATAAAGATCTTTAGACGTGTCCCTCGACCCCAGAATTGAAACGTCTGGTGTAAGATGGACGGCCCTCCTCCTTTCTCTTCAGGAAGCCTGCAAGCACCTCGGTTTCGGCGCCGGCGTGACCGACCAGCAGCTGCTGAGCGGCGTGGCCAAGGCCGCGAAGCTCTACTACAACTACACGGGACAGGCGGAGTGCCTGGACATCTCCCAGACTGCAACAGGACAGCTGGGCACGCGGGGCTGGTTCTACCAGGTGCGGCTGCAGCGCGGTCCCCCTCGTACACGCATTACACATAGTTAATTAACGAGGTAAATAATGATATTTAAAGAGGCGTGGCCTGTCGCTGGTCCTCCTTTAAAATGGCTTTTGGTCTGTGGTGGCCCAGGCCTGTACGGAGATGGTGATGCCCATGTGCACGGATGGCGTCCAGGACATGTTCGAGCCAGAGGAGTGGGACTTCCAGGCCTTCTCAGACGAGTGCTTCCACGAGTTTGGCGTGAGGCCGCGCCCAGACTGGGCTGAAACAGCGTACGGAGGCAGAGACATCAAGTCCCACAGCAACATCGTCTTCAGGTGAGTTCCCTGAAGTTCTGTTCCATTAACAGACCTCTCAATTCAGAAAGTTGGTGGTAACATCTACCAGACGCCCTTAGCGACTTACAATCAGCAGTTACAGGGACAGTCCCCCCCTGGAGACACTCAGGGTTCAGTGTCTTGCTCGGGGTTTGAACCTGGAAGTCTGTGCTCTTCTAATTGGCTACTGACACCCTCGTTGCCTCTCTGCAGTAACGGAGGGATGGACCCGTGGACGGGCGGAGGGGTGACCAGCAGCCTGTCCGACTCTCTCGTCGCCATAGTGATACCAGAGGGGGCGCACCACCTGGACCTGCGCTACAACAGTGAGTACGACCCTCAGAACGTGCTCATCGCTCGGGCGCGGGAGGTGAAGTACTTCAGGAAGTGGATCGAGGAGGCCAGCACCTCCCCATTCATCTTGATCTCGGACTGAGCGTTAAGCCAAAGCCAGACTTCTTCCAGGTCTTCATGTGTCCGGTGATTTGTACAAAATCAAATCCCATGAAGATGTGCCGAAAGCATCATTGGGGTATGGAGATGTTCTCAGGTGATTTTGGAGATTTTAACGGTTCCTAATCCGGTTCCTAATCCAATAAAGTGTTTTTTTTTAGTGTTTGAATGGTGATGAAAATGGCTGGACAGTTTATAGAGTAATTAAGAATAAAGAACATTAAAATATTTGGTTGTGTGTGTGTGTGTGTGTGAGAGAGAGAGACGACCTCCAGGAGAACCAGAGGTTCGTATTCCTGCAGTGGCACTGAGCGGCAATAAAGATGCTTGTGGGAGGTTGGAGCTTCTCCACCTGTGGGATCCTCCACGCCCCCATCTCTCCTCTTTAAAAACTGCCCCCCCGCTGGTAATATTATTAATGCTGCACACTGAGAGTCTGGGGCAGAGGGGCAGAGGGGCGAGAGGGACGGGGTTGACTAGGGGTGACGGAGAAAAGAGAAGCAAAGGAGCAGACGGGGTGGTGCACAACCCCCAAACCCCTCCAGATGCCCCCAGACTCCGCGTTCAGATCACACACTTTGGCTGCTGAATTCGAGAAGAACTTGTGGGCAGATCACCCGTCTGCTGGTGTAAAGTGGAGGTTCTGGGACGGCCATCAGGCTCCTATGATGTTTCCTCAGCACTTCCAGCAGCTACTCAGGCCCGGTGACACCGCCATCCTTCTCCGAGTCTGACGTCAGATCCGGCACGGGGACCACACACCGCCGGGAGGAGATGGGCGGGGCGACAGGGTGCCAGCTCGCTTGAGGGGTGCAGCAATGTCTGTAAATTGGGGGTCTGTGGAGTCTCTCAATTCAAAGAAGAACATTTCAAAATTGCAAAAAATTAAATATGCTCAAATCTCTGCTTTTTGAAAGCTGCTTGGATGCACGTTTCAATATAAGATAAGATGATGATCCTTCATTAGGTGGATTAAAGGATTAAAGTTGAAAACGCACTTATTCAAAAAGTATTTCAGACAAATCCAAGACTTACACACTCACACTCACACTCTGAGCATGTTCTTTTTCTGACAAGTTGGGCCTTATCGGGGCTCTTAGTTTTTATAAACTCAAAATCTATAGAAACCGAACGAGAATTGCTGGTGTCGTCCTGTAAGTCACTTTGGATAAAAGCGTCTGCAAAATAAAGTAAAGTAAAGTAAAGTAAAGTAAAGTAAAGTAAAGTAGTCCCACAAGTAGGAAAGTATGTTGTACTGGTGAACACTTTTGCACTATTTTTAGCAGAAAGTGCCGTTTTTCAGGAAAGTATAGAGTGAAGTGCTGCTTAATGTTCTCTTCATGCCTCGGACGGAACGCTGGAAGTTCAAGTGTGCAGGAATTTCCACCCCCACCCCACTGAAGCCTTTATGTGGCCGTTTCCGGGATCGGCCGCGGCGCGTCTTAGAATAAAGGAGAAGAAAAGAGCTCACAGCGGGGCGAAGAGAAAATGGCGCGTTTTATTAAAATATGGCGGTTTTGATGTAAGAGCGGTCATTTTGAATGCATGTTCCCAGGCCAGGAAGGCTTGTTTTCTGCACCGTTGCTACGGTCCTCGCTGTTGCCCCAACTCTTCATTGTGCGGCGGTGTCAGTTTCTCTCGGACGCCCCTTTTTCGCCGGGCTACAGATAATTAGATCACTGCTATCACTTTCACTGTCCCTTTCACCGGCGGAATTACCATGATAATAACGGGGTCCCCCCCTCCCCTTCGGCCGCGGAGTGATTCACGGCCTCACCTTCAAATGCACTTTCAGGAGAGAAGAAAGGGAGAAGGAGCGAGAAGGTCACGTGAGAAAGTGCGGGATTTGCACACGCTCACCCTACAGGAGGCGCGGACGAGGCCTTCCTCCCCGGTCCCCGCGCCCCAACACCGACCTACCAGCATTCACCGCCGGCCAACAGGCTCCCTGTAAATGTGCGCTTGTTTACGGCGGCACTTTTAGTCGCCGGCGGGATTTCTTAAGGTCAACGTTCCTCCTGGCACTTTATTCCCCTTTAATTTAACAGCTCCGGCAGCTTTTCTAGTTAAATCGACTGTTCATTATCGAGAGCCATTTTACGGAGGGGCTGTGAGGTGCACTTTAATGAATCTCTGGCACAAAGCTCCCTTTCACGGCCGCGGGAAGAATAGAAGCTATTTAGACCCTGTAGGGCTGTATGTCAAAGGCAGCCCATAATAGTTGTCAGGACGGGGCAGAAATTCCCACTGGTGCGGGAATGCACAGAAAAGGCGAGGAGAGGAAGAGGAGGGAGGAGAGAACCCCACATTAAACAGAAACAGGATGTCAGGGCCGAGTCGGATCCTTTAAGCTTTAAAACGTACCAACTTTTGCAGGTCCACTTCAGACAGTCTTTGATACTTGGGGGTGTTTTGAAATTGACGAACAAGTAATAACGGGGACGGTCGTGCCGGGGGACATTATTTAGGGAGACAGCGGGGCGTCTTGGACAAATCCCCCTCACTTGCAGGTGGTCAGGCGTGAGCGAAGAGTTAAGTCGGGGGTCCCTCGGCCCCCCCTCTTTCATGTCCTGACATCATCAGCCCTCCCTCCTAAAAGGACCTCGTCCCTTCCCCCCGAGGAACACTTTACCCCTTCAGTGTCGCCCCGCGAGCAGTGCAGCGAGTCCTCCCACGGCAGCAGATCAACATAATCCAGCCTTCAGGAACATGGCTGAGGGACTCTGGATGTAGCGGAAGGTTCCTTCAAGTCGCCCAGCGATGGCTGTTCAGGCCGCCATAATGAGCTCACCGTTCCTGAACTTCTGCTTCCCCGGCTCCATCATGGAGTACGACATGGACAAGGGCCTGGAGAACAGCCTTCTGAGCGAGGTGGAGCATGACGGGGATTTCCGGGAGACCACGAGGGACCTCCTGAGCTTCATCGATTCAGCGTCCAGCAACATCAAGCTGGCCCTGGACAAGCCTGTGAAGTCCAAGCGGAAGGTCAACCACCGGAAGTATCTGCAGAAGCAGATCAAGAGGTGCACCGGGATCATTGCGCCAGGTAGTCCACCTCAAACCCCGGACTCAAGCAAGCGGCACGGCTCGCCGCAGACCCCACAGCCTGGAAGCTTCCAGGGCAAACTGCCCCCCAAGAGGGACGGGGTGCAGGCCAGCCTCCAGAGCAAGAGCCTGGCAGCCCTGTTCAACCCCGCTGCCAAGGACATCCGGGGAGAAAAAGCCAAGAAACCCCCCCTCCGGCACCGCAACCTGCCCCCGTCCTTCTTCACCGAGCCGGCCAACTGCCCCCGAGTCACTTCCACCCCCGGCATGTCCCTCAAGGACCTCGAGCGGGGGACCCCGGAAGCGGCCGACTTCTTTGAGCTGCTGGGGCCGGACTACAGCAGCATGATGATGGAGCAGGAGCTGTTCCAGGGCGGGACAGCTGGCAGAGACGTGCCAGGACCCGAGACGTCCTCCTACGACACGCACCCTTTCCTGACCGGCGGCTTCGTGTATTCCGAGCCCTGGCCTACCTGCGGCGGGCCCTCCAAGAAGACCGTCCCACCACAGCCGGCCATGTACAGTTCCGGGGAGCCCCTGGAGGACGCTCCCGTCTGCGCCATGTCCTTCCCCAACTTCTTCACGGATTACTCAAGTCCGCCAGGCTCGTACGAAGCGGCCGGCGCGTACGGCCGGGGCGGCTTCCCTTCTCTCTGAGAGTCGCCACCGAAAACCTGAATGGGTGAGAACGTTGGCCAGGACCATCCATGGGTTCACGAAACATACGTACAACTCATCTCAGGGTTAAAATCACCATCCACAGAGGAGAAGGAATCTGTCCAGCAATCGTTCTCGTCTCAAGTTGAACATTTCATGCTCCTCCACGGCGGTTGGATTTGAAACCTGGAGGTACCCTGGACCATGTCTGGCTTTTGGTTAAAGGTTCCTCCCTGCTGGTGGGATGGTGTTCTCTCAGCTTGGTGCAATCGACAGCCATCAAGGTTCCAACTTGTTCTTGTGAAGCGTAGACTAGGACGTGAAGCACCCTTGGTAGAAGCTGCTCTGTTCTTCATGTAACGGGTGACGACGTGCTCTTTACTAGAACTACTGACTGGTATTAGTAACACGGGAACGTGCCTCTGCTCTACAATCAGCGTGATGTTCAGTCCTGCAAGGTTTTAAAATCTGTACATAATAACACGGCAAGACGAAATAAAGCTGGTCTTTATTTATCTCTCGTATCGCTCTCGTTCTGTTTCACCGCGCCGGTATAATATCATTTTTCTCTGGTGCAGGGAGGGTTATGAACTTCCAGGCAGCTCTGCCCCCTGGTGGCTCGGGGACAACACAGAGACTGTCCACTGACTGCGACGTGGCTGCTTTGTAAAGGATTACGTGCTGCCAGCTTTATGAGCGATGATGGCGGTAATTTGGCGGGATTTGTAATGACCGTGAAGAAAATCCCTGTCTTGTGACAAATCAGCAATTCTGGATTAAAAAGGCTCATTAAATATTCATTTTGCAACCCTAAATATATAATAAAAAATAAATGTATGATTTCTATGGAAGAAAGCAACTGATAAAATGACAAAGGACGCCACATGGTGGCAGTGTCGATGCACGTCGAAGGCACGAGGGTCCAGTCCACAGCCACAGCGTCCATGAACTGTTTATTAAGAACTTGTGCAGATGACGTGAATTAAAGGTTCCTGCCGCACCCAAACACTGTCCTGTGTGCTGACTTACGTCTTCATGAAAGGTAAAGATGAAGAACATCTGCCCAGTAGTATCAGTGGGTGAAGACCAGTTACAGGTGGGTTGCTGCTGCTGAGGTAGAACAGATGAACGTGGGTCAGAATTGGGACTGAGATGTTGCTACAGCTGCTATCAAGGCACAGCAGTTGCATTGTGGGTAAATCCTGGAGCCTCAGTGACGTGTAGGTGTTTCACCAGACGAAAGGAACATTAGCGGTGGTGGATCTTTAAGCGCTGCAGATAACAGTAACAGCCATTCGCTGTCAGGATTATAGAAAGGAACGGTTCCTGCCGATAAAAGCACCCGGCACTGACGCACAAAATAAACGATGCCGAGGAATCTGCATAAATCCGGATTTCTCCGAGCATCAGCACTTCCATCGCTTGACATGCAACATATAAATACAGCACATGGCCAGGAAAACCGTCTGACGAGGATTCACCGCTCCAAACGGGGAATTTGTCTTCTGTTTCCGCCGCACGATGGTTTTAAAACGCGCCATCGTAAGTCTCGAAAGCAGAGCGAAGTGAAGCGAGACGTTACAAAAAAGGAAAAGAATGGAGGGTCGTCATCACCTCCGAGAGGGCCAGAAAATCCCATTACCGGTCACTGAAAACGACTGAAGGACGGAAGACGGAGCCGATCGGGCCGTCCAGGGCGAGGTCAACACACATTCACATTTCCGAATGGTTCTGATGCTGCGGAGAGACACCAGCACCTTGCCGTGGGACGTACGTCTCACAATAAGTTGTATAGTTGTGCTGAATCCACACAGAAGCCTCCATATTAGGAGGTTTTTTATCTGCCGGACCCGGACCAGTCCAGCCACTGTCCAAGGTGGAGAACGCCGTGAAGCTTGTTGATCTCCAAGGTGACCAGAAGGTGACAGTTGTAGACACTACTTGTCTACAACAGGCAGGAGTGTCCCTGATTGGCTGACACCCTAAAGTGGAGGACGATCTTGACATTTACAGCATTTACCAGACTTCCTTATCCAGAGCGACTTACAATCAGTATTTACTGGGACAGTCCCCCTCTGGAGCAACTTAAGGTTAAGTGTCTTGCTCAGGGACACAATGGTAGTAAGTGGGATTTGAACCCGGGTCTTCTGGTTCATAAGCGAGTGTCTAACATACTAGGCTACTACCACCTGATCTTCTAGAAGAAGCAGAGGAAGATGTGCAGGCATCTTCAGATCTTCAGTAACGACTCTGGGCCGCGGTGTCATGTGATGACAGGGCGGCTTGTTTACTCCTCGCCGCCGCCAGCGCCCTGTTTATCTCCTCTGATGGCTTCTTGTCACCTCCACTCCTCAGCCGCGTCTCCGCTGCTCTGACTGATGTCCATGAAATTACCCTGAAGACCGTGTTTGTCTGTGGATGGGGGGACCTCCACTTTTTAATGAATTGTTTACCGAGCCGCCGCGCTGTCGCTCGGCGCGTTTGATGTTCCTTCGGGGAGCGAGACGAGGCGGACGGATCAGCCATCTTGTTGAGCCTCGTCTCCAGCGTACATGAAAGAGAAGGTGCGGGGACGGGGCGCGCCAGATGAAACGGAGCAGATAAACGCCGCTTTCTGCTGAGGGCGTCTCCCCACTAAATATCCCACGCGCCGGGGAGGCTGTCAGCTGCGATTTTACCGCGGCCTTCGCTGTGAACTCGGGCCGGAAGTGCTGCTTTATTTGGGCCCGTTTCCATGGGAACGACCTCTGGCTGCCTGTCTGCTCGCCGTAGGTAATCCCTCTGAGATGCGGTGTAATCCCTTCTCATTAGCACCGTCATCGGTGAGCTTTTTCAGCTCGGATGCGTGCGAATATGGAGACGTCGCCCGGGGTTTCTAACCGCGCCATCGCAAATGATTAGTCACCTCGGGTGGAAGCCGGCTGCAGAAACGGGAACTTGTACAAGAGATTAGCTCTGCGCCGCGACGGCCTGTGGGCTGCCCGCCGCCATTGTGGTGGCCGCTGACGAACGCACTCCTTTATTTGGCTCAGCTGCCTACGCAGGATGTTCACGCACTTACTGAGCCGCCGTGTTGAGGTAATACGGTCGTTTACTAGACAACGTGGTACAAAGACGATCTACATAGACACCGGGACCGGACAGGCCGGAGACGGGGTACATTTATCTAGGGCACACTCAGGGGAACACACTCAGGTAATCAGGGGAACACACTAGAACCGTGTGATTCATGACTCACCCGGGTCCATTAAATAACTCATGAGTCGTGAATCTGAGGTTTCCATTCAACAGAATTGTAACCGTATAATCATTAAATCATCAATTACAACCCTAAAAAAGTTGCATAATGCACCACCACACTTTAAAATGACGTATAATCTGCAAAGTTGAATCCTCCTGGTGGACTCCTTGTCTCAGTCAGAGTCGTGAATCCACCGGTTAACACCCAGAGAGTGGGTTAGCGCTCCTTAACGCTCCCGCACCCCCAGATCAGTCGGTGAGTGACTCAGAGGGAGCCGAATCCTAATAAGGGTCAGAGTTCCAGAATACAGAACCGGAGCACCCCCCCAGAGTCAGGATTTTAACATTTCAATTTAAATGTCAGTCAACTGTTTTACAGTTAAAAAGGTCCATGTGGCTTCTTTTATTTTTCTAGATGTGTCTTGTTAACGCACGTAAAATGTTGCTCTTATCACTGGTTCCTTCAGCTTTCAGGCCAGGTGCCCTCAAACCAGCAGTATCGTATCGCCCCGCCCTTATTTGAATTGACCTCTGCTGCTGTTTGTGCTGGTTGTGTAATTAATGCAGCCATCATGAAGGTGTCACCACCAAATCGAAAGGTGCTGTTCCACACTGGGACCCAACGCTTGGCAAGATATGTGGGAGTCAGAGCTTCTGGCAGCTACATGCTACGGCGCTTGAGGTCTCACTAATTTTCACCTGAGCAGATTTACGGCACCGCAGGAAGTCTCTCACCTGATGTTTGTCTCGGTTTCGCAGCTCATATTAACTCTGAGTGCTAAGCGGGGAGACACACCCACTTTGCACTTTGTAAAAATGACAAACAGACAAATCTGGACCATGAACTGCTGAAAAACACCCAGCGAATGATCTAAAAAGAAAAGTCTTCATCTTGATAAGAGTACAGAACAACTTAAGACCAGGCCCACTTCCACACAAGGTTGCAGTATGGCACCTACCGGTGAGGAAGCGGGACCGTAATCAGAAGGTTGCCGGTTTGTGATGGTTAAATACAGAGGACACGTTTCACCGTGTCACCGCGTGCTGTGCTGCAGTGTCTCACAATGTCACGTCACTTTGAAAACACTTTTCACTTTGAATTTGATCTTCTTTATGCGTCCTTTGAACCCCACATTGTCTCAGAACTGAACTCAGAACTGAGCTCTCAAGTTTTGCAGGACAGCGGGGACACAGAGAAAAAGCGTCTCTCACCCTCCGTATCGCAGTATCTCTCGGTGACATGAACTCACCACGCTGCCTCGGCGTGATAACAGCAACTCGAGGCTCGTCCTATAGACATGGGAACATGGGAATGTGCTCCCGGATCTAACGTCTTCATGCCAGGTACCACATCGTACCTTCAGGAAGTCCAGGTCTGGACGGGTCAGGGCCGTTAATGCTAATTTCTCTGCATGGCTGTGAATAGATGGATAGAGCGTCCCCATTTCTGGCTGGCGTTAGGACGTCTGCTGCCTCGTTTTGATGAATTTGTCCACCATGAAGGTTCATCAAGTGGGAGTTACTGGAGTATAAAATGTGAAACGCAGCAGAATTATCACGTGATCTTCGTTTCAGGTCCAGCGAGGGCCTGCTGTCGTGAACAGCGAAGTTCTCCCCGTTTCTAAACTGTGCTACACACACCACGCCTTCTCGTGTCCTTGCTGCTTTTCCCTTAGATGCAAATTTATGGAAATTGATCCACCATTTGTGTCCCCGTCCCCCAGGATCTGTCCGCATACATTATATTAAACCAAGTTAATGATAGATTATATTTCTGGAGCACAATATAATATATTTATACTGCGCTTTTTGTGGAGTCATGTATTCTGTCTCAGAATAAAGAGCGTGTGAGTGAACTCGATGGTTTTAACTCAACTGTCCAAGCGGAAAAATCCGGAATCTGGCGGAAAAGCACAACCCTGTTCCGGCTGCGTTGATATGCATACATCATATGTGGCAGCGGATAACACACAGAGACACAATATTGACAGTGCTGAGGGACGGGCATTAATCAAACAGAGATAAGTCCATCCATCCGCGGGACAAGCGGCGGGAGACGGCTGGCAGCGAGGACGAAGGGAAGGTGAGGCCAGGCCCACGCGGTTTATACGAAGTTGGGAGAGAAAGTTCCAGAAGCGTGCAGGGACAGATGTGCCTGATAAGTGGGATCCTCGGGAGCAGATCCCATACAAAGACAAATGGCCGACAGCTGCAGCCACATAAAAAAATTCCGTCTCCCATCAGTCCTCGTCTCCCACTTCAGAGAGCTGAAATTCATTAGCTAATTGATGCACTCATTCATTATGCATTCGTGCATTAATATCACATTATCCAGCAAGACAGTTAATTACCTATATTGACATTTTCTGATCAACAGACGACATTTCCAGTCGATTAAAAAGCTGAAACGCAGCCGGACGATGGATCAGGACGGAGAAGACAGACGCAGTGGGATCTGCAGGGATCTGCAGGGATCTGCTCCCCTTTCGCAGCCGCCTGGATTAAACTGTCCATATTTTTACATACATAATGGCATCGTTACCGACCAATCGATCGGCCAAAGCAAATAAATACTCAGCTTTATGTGCAGATCCTCGCCTGTGAAGGCGCATTAATGCGCTTTATTGGCGTTTGGAGAGAATCAGAGCAGCATTAGCAGCAGCACGGCGGGGGATTTTACAATGAAAACGTACAAAACAACATCACATCACTGTTGGAAATGGGCCTAGCGGGAAAGTCCCAGGTTCAAACCCCACGAACTACCACTGTGTCCCTGAGCAGGACACTTAATTAAGCCTGAACGATATATACGGGAATCGAACCGAAAATGCGACTGTGAAAGACTCTGCTCCATAGTTTAATGTCAGACTATATCATAATTCAATGTAGAGTTATGATATGGTTTATACACGTAGTATAGTGAATAGTCACAAATTAAATTGCATTCGTGCAATAACAATTACATTTGTTCTCAAATTTGTTCAACCCTACACTGAACCCCTAGTGTCTCCAGGGGGGGACTGTCCCTTTCACTACTGATTGTAAGGCGCTCTGGATAAGGACGTCTGGTAATGAAATATTCTTACTCGGAGCAGATGGAAGACCACGCCCACTTCCACTGTAGGTTGTGGGATGGTGATGATGTAAGTACCCGAGATGAACTAGATGTCGAGGTCACAGCATGGAAACAGTTCGGGACGTCTCGTCCTCGCAGGTCTGTACCAGGGAGGACATTCTGCCCTCGGCTCGAGTCGTTAGAACGGACCCACATCTTCATTCTGGTCAGATGGTGGCCAGGACACCAGCGGAATGTCAGGCCACCGCTCGACTCTCCGTCGCCTCTGTATTCGAACGCGGCGATGGCGTTATGTACATGCAGATCAGTAACGGCTCGGCCACGACTCAGGCCTGGTGCCGCGATCGAGACCACGTTAGGACGCCGTCTTCTGTTGAGATAAGAGCCGGTTCATTAGTGAATAATAATTCTGTATTTATCTGAAACTGGAGCCATATTCATGCTCTGATCTTTATTGATGGATTTCAGCAGTTTTTGAAAGAAATACATTCCCAGATACAAACAGATGTTTTTCAGTATTCCGTGTGGCCTGGAACAAGCTGGCCGAATGCGGCACGTCGGACGACCACGTCGAAGGGTCAAAATCTAGACACCAAATTACAACTGGCCTGTT
Source organism: Denticeps clupeoides (assembly GCF_900700375.1). Lineage (NCBI taxonomy): Eukaryota > Metazoa > Chordata > Actinopteri > Clupeiformes > Denticipitidae > Denticeps > Denticeps clupeoides. Next base: position 103,220 of record NC_041719.1, on the reverse strand, counting down.
TAACGTATTTATTTCCTCTTTGGACCACAGATTATTAAAAAGGTAAAAAAAGCCATGTTTTAAGATGCATGGAACCGTATCAGATCCCATCGATCCTAATACCTGAAGTTTTACTCCGGCTGTAAACGTGGGTCAGACATCATTATCGCTTTCTAAACGGCTTCTATATAAAGCAGGACTCGGGACCCCGACGCTGCTGAAGTCCGTGTTCGGTAAAGTTTCTCAAAAAACCAGAATAAACCACATAATTCAAAGTTTTCCACCACATGACCGCTGGTATTAAATGGTACTTTGTGGTAAAGAACTCGGCGTCGGTTTACTCTCTGTTGAGTGTTTTTGATGACCATGCGAAACCCAGACTTGAGGTATGTTTTTTAGGGGTCAGCGGTTCAAATCCGGCCGCTGTCAAGGTGCCACTGAGGGAGGACAAATTTCTTACCATAATAATGAAATCTGTAATGGATCAGGCTGTAACCACAAGGCCAAAAAGAAAGAGATGGTCCAGATTACCACGCCGGTGAGGGAGCGAAAGCGCTTTGAAATGAGCGGAATTACGAAACGCCGAAGAAGAACCTGAAAGGTCTGCAGCAGAAATCCTGTCCCCGGTGCCACGTGTCGGTGATGTTGAGGCCGCCAGCTCTCCTTTAAGGCATTCCGGTTACAGTTGACTCGATGGTAGTGGGACAGACATCCTGGCCAGTAATTTGTCTCCTTCATGTGACAAGTCCTTGTCTCAGAAATAATGGGACAGCATCCAGGTATGTTGTGTATGCAGATCCCGGAGATCGGAACGGCCGAGGTCCCTCCAGACTCGGAGGAACTGTCTGTGGTCCTGAAAGCCGGCTTTACTGCTACCGTCCCCTCAGTCCCACTGTCCTTCATTTCGAGAACTGATCGAGGATGCCACAGGACATCAGACAACCACCCTTCATCTAGTGATCATGTCAGGATGATCTCCACCGAACCCGAGAGCTGTTTACCTGTTTATTACAAATCATAACCAGCGGACAAAACTGCCTCCACCCACATGGCTGAGATCTTGGTATTTAATTACATGCCCATATCGGAGGAATACATTGATGATGGTGTAATAAGGCTTATGGGACAATGATAAGATAAATCTAACCTACTCTTTAATTTTTGTAATTAACGCTGATTCTCAATCTTCTCTTAATTAAATTGTGCTGATCTAATTAACATTCCCTTAATGGGGCGAAGCGTGGAGGCTCTCAAGTGGATTTTTATTATGGAGATGCAACACGACTGTGCTTTGGTTTTGCTGGCTGAGCACCACCACCAGCACCTCACAGCAGATCCCTGGACACCCTGGACAGAGGCTTTTTATACACCATATAGCACTAATATATAATGCTAATCATTATTACATATAAAAAAGGCCTATTTAATTAGGTTGAAAATGTCCTGTAGACTCCTGTAGTGTTTACCGCAGGATGAAAGTGCTCCACTCTGAACCGCGGTCGCGGCTGTCATGGCTGCCGTCATAATGGACAAAGTGCAGTGGCGTCTGGAGCCTGTAATACTAATCCTGTCAGCCTTGGAGGTCTTTTTATTTATTTACTTCTTCTTTGGTGGTTACAGCGCCATTACAGGAGCTGACGGGGAAGAAAACGCTTCGGGCGGATGTAATGATGGAACAACGCAGGCTCCACTTCGCACCAATTTCCCGCGTATACGTCTTCTGCAGTGCACAGCACATCGGCCTTTAATCACCCTTATTGCTGAAAAATTCCGTAATCTATTCCACCCCAACCAAACTGTGGATAAGACAGCCGCTTTGCTTCCTGGATTTGGATTTTTTTCGTCATGAAAATGAACTGCACACACGCACAGAATTCATACGGTTGTGAGGAGCATCATCTGGCCAGAACAGTGTGCAATGAGGACAGATGGCAAGGCCTCATCCTCCCATGCGTTCTCCTGGTGCTCCTCACCACAATAAAACAGATGCAAGAAGAGGCCAAAAAACTGGGAAGAAGCCTGATCCAGACTGGACGAGGTCCAATTCACACAGACTGGTGAAGACGTTGTCCTTCTGAATATTTTGACTTCTTTCTGCATGGTTGCGGTTCTGGATTAACCTTGACATGGATCACAATAAATGCATAAACCTCGTAAATCGCATTTTACATAAAGATGGAAAACGTTCGGACTCCAAAGCATTATTTTATAATAATTTTGTAATTATTATTATTTAGGCAAGGCGGCATTTTCCAAAAGTAACTATAGGCTTCGGTTCTCAAGACGTTCTTCACACGTAACACGACGCCCTTTGTCATCACCAGTGTTCTACCATCATGCAACGGCAGCTCTTCTGATGCTATCTAATAATGAAGCTGATGGTGTAAAAGGGGTTTTATCTCCGGCCAGGACGTGTAATTAACCGGGTTGATTGATGGGTGATTGATGTCGCCTCTCCCATCGTTCTAGCGGTCCGTGCGCGAGGCGCGGCCCGTTTAATTAGCCGGGCCGCACCGGACTCAGAAAAGCCTCGGAATGAAGATGCTGCGTTCCCCACACTGATCATCCGAATAATGAACTTGTAATTATCCACGCAGCAGCGTTTAGGGGCGCAGGGAGCGGTCCTCCACCCTGAAATGATGGAAATGGCCATACGGTAGCGAGCTTTACGGCAGCGTTGAAGATGAGCTGAAGTGCAGGCAGGGGGCCATGCCATCATCCAGAATCAGAACATTCTAATAAATTCCGTGTTCAGGTGATCCACCGATCCCGGTCATATTCTCCTCCTAAAGCCTCGCGGTGCCAGTGAATGATGTTAATTACGCCACGATCCCTCAAAGCTTCACCTTCAGCCTGACCGTCAGTTCCATTTCCCTCCAAGGCGCCGCCAAGATAACGAGAACAACAGCGGAACGCAACCGGCGCGCTCTGGTTCTCCCGGTAATAACGGCTGCTAAACCAGAATCTGTCCGTGGAAAAGTTGCCGAGTTTGAGAGTTTGGAGAAGTCGTCGTGCCAGTGGGATATTCGGGAAAATCCACGTGAAACATTCCGACTGTCACATTTGGTTGCGAGACGGCCCTGGATCCGTCCGATTTGTTTTTTCTTCTTCCTCCCGGGGAAAGTTGAGCTGACAGATTTTACGATTTAATCAGAGTCGCGCCGGCTCCCCGGAGAAGACCGCGGCTTTCCTCCGGATTACCAGCAAAGCTCTTCCTCCGCGGGCAGGAAGTAGAGGAACGGCAGCAGTAATTACCGGAAGATAATTACCCGCACGCGCGGGCCTTGGTGTGCACGGACCTCTGGATGAGGGCTGGAGAGCAAGGGCCAAAACGGCGGAGCAAATGTGGCTGGGAGCCGAATCGGTGACATTATAAAACTGGAAGGCTTTCGCGTGGCCGATTAAAGCGGTAAAACAGGGTCCGACAGGTGTGAGGGGACCTTAAATCACTCGGGTTTAAAATGAATATTTTACCACGAAAACATTCTATAAAACACACACATGCATGTCTGCCAGAAACGGCTCTACGGACCTATATAACGTCAGGAAGTAACCGCAGGACCCAGGACAGGGTGGTAGTGGCCTAGCGGGTAACACACTCGCCTATGAACCAGAAGACCCAGGTTCGAACCCCACTTACTACCATCGTGTCCCTGAGCAAGACACTTAACCCTGAGTGTCTCCAGGGGGGGGGACTGTCCCTGTAACTACTGGGTGGTAGTAGCCTAGTGGGTAACACACTCGCCTATGAACCAGAAGCCCCAGGTTCGAACCCCACTTACTACCATCGTGTCCCTGAGCAAGACACTTAACCCTGAGTGTCTCCTGGGGGGGGACTGTCCCTGTAACTACTGACTGTAAGTTACTCTGGATAAGGACGTCTGGTAAATGCTGTAAATGTAAATGTAAATCTAAGGTTAAATCAAAAGGTTCGTTAGACGGCTTCTCATTAAAACCATACAGGATCTTTCTTAAAAGTGAAGTGATTGTCATTGTGAGACACAGCAGCACAGCACACGGTGACACAGTGAAACGTGTCCTCTGTATTTAACCGTCACCCTTGACAGGCGCCCGTGGAGCAGAGTGTGGGGACGGGATCTTGGCGGATCGGGATTCAAAATGGCAACCTTCTGATTACGGTGCCGCTTCCTTAACCGCTAGGCCACCGCTGGCCCAAGCATGTCTCCCTGAAAAAAGTCGTCGTATATTTTTGTCGTCAGTGATATGATCTAATATGTGTCACCGTGTCACCGTGTGCTGTGCTGCTGTGTTTCACAATCACTTCACTTTCACTATTTTGAATAATATCACATTTTCTATGAAATTGTTCTAGCCTGGCTTTAAAAAGCTGTACCTGTCGGGCCGGGACTGGAATAACTTTTTAAATAACGTACACGTGAGCGTACGGTAAAGCCGGACTGGTTGCCTGTAAGTATGGGAGGAGCATAATTAGACGGAACGGCGCCCCGAGGAGCGCCTGGAAGTGGCCGATCGCTCATTTTGAGTAATCGCGCAGGTGAAATGTAAGTAAACCCGCCTGAGCGCCAGATGCCCGCGATGGCTGCCAGCAGGCCGGTAAGTAAAGCGAGGCGGGCCGCGCCTCTTTTCTCCTCCTCGCAGGATGAATGACGCCACCCACCTGCACCCACTGCGGCGGGAAACGTGAGCGAGTAGCAGGTATCTGCCACGCATCACCGCACTTCAGACGAGTGGGTGCCGGCGGGTCCGATGCTTCTACAAAAGCCGCGGAGGACTGAAGGAGAAAGAAGGGAGAGGAGATGTAGAGGCGGCGGTCCGCGGGGGGGCCGGGCCCCGGTGCCGGTGAAAGGATAACAGTTTCCCTCGAAGCGGCGGATCATGGAGACATTAAGCAACAATTACCGTAATGAGAATCATCGAAGCAGCGAGGTAGCCGGCAAGCTGAGAGCATCTGGCCTGCCCAGCTGCCCGGAGACCCTGCGGGCCGAGAGGGGACGTTGGGGACGGGCTTTTAATTTGCCGGAGCGCCGTCCTGGCAATGACCAAGCGTGGCAAAATGGCGCCACGAACTGCCGTCTGGACTGCTGACGAACTGGCGAGGGTCTCTGGGTGGGGGGACTCGCACCGTCTACCACGTGGCAGGGAAGCTCCGCCTTCCTCCATCCGACCGCAGCACGCGCGAGACTGGTGTTCCTGAGCTACCGCACCGGCGGCTCGGCCCGGTTTCATCAGGTTCTCGCCGACATGCAGCAGAGTTGACGATTTAACCGACCTGGTGGTCACATACGAGCGTTGGGCGCCTGACGGCATCAGCGTTCCGCTGCATTATCCCCCCGGTGTCTCTCGGTGCGCCAATTGTGCCAAATGGCACCGGCCAAAAAAACCACAAGACAGACTGGTTTGGTGTACAATGTGATGTAAACCAACAGGTTTCTATTAAATATCTCAATTCATAAGGCCACACGGGTGGCATCTGTCCCGGCAATATGAGACAATTTCACACCGGTTCCTCATAGAAGCTCATTTACAGACCAACCATAGCTTCACCGTCTAATAACCTTCTTTATGAAGTTTTCAAAAACTAGAGACCAATATAAACTGTAAGTTTAAGTTTTAAGTGAAGTGATTGTCATTGTGCAGCACAGCACACAGTGACACGGTGAAACGTGTCCTCTGTATTTAACCGTCACCCTTGGTGAGCAGTGGGCACCATGACAGGCGCCCGGGGAGCAGTGTGTGGGGACGGGACCTTCATCAAGGGGACCTCAGTGGCACCTTGGCGGATCGGGATTCGAACCGGCAACCTTACGGGTCCATTTGTCTGCAAACAACATATTCATATCTATTCAAACACATTATACTCTTACACAAGATTAATAATAGTGCTAACCAATGTCACAAAAGAAGTGGTTCAGAATCGATTTTCCCACCTTGACTGGTATATATTTTTACCGTAATTTTTGCTTTTGATACTGTGAGATGTAAAAATTAATGATTTTTTTTTGCTTCTGACAGACACACCCACAACGTGCCAGACACGCCTACTGACGCACATTCATGACAACACCTACGTGGCGATTGTTGCACAAATTTCTGCTCTGAGTAAATATTCCCAAAGCTGATTATCACCACTGACCAGAATTTTTTTCTGATTCTGCCAATTTGAGAGCATCTGTACAGAAACTTGACCGTTTCTTAAAAAACATATAAAGAAAAGTAAAAGAACACACATTCTTAATATCCTTCCGATTTGAGAGGCAGTGTAGTGTTTAAAGCATCCCTTTACAATATTTTACACTATTTGTAACCAAACCACACATTGTGTATCTCACGGTGGAGAGGTCAGTGACGTCATGAGCTGCCGCAGTGAATTGTGGGTCCATCACGTTGTGTTGCCCAAAGCCGATCCTCACGATCGACCTGAATTTTATCACAATCATTAATCTCTATCATATAATCAATACTAGTTATTCTAAGGACACGCTGGTAAAGCAGCCCACGTTTCACACATCTGCTGAAGCCAGAAAGCTGCAAGAAATTCATGCATTATTAATGTCCAGGCGAGGAACAGAGACTCAGACGTGATATGCAGATGTTGCTTACAAATGGGATTTCCAGCTTCAGTGAACAGGCTGCCTGCTGCATCAGTTCATGATGTTTCCGGGGACACCTGGCCGGGGCTGCCGCACGACATTAATATGATTTTTTCTTTTTTCACGCCCCCCCGGCTGCATAATCTCCGCAAATGTTTATGCTCCGGCTCGGAATCATGTCGAAGTCACCCGGAGGTGACAGTAAAAGGACGAGTGCGAATCAGTGGGTATATTGTGTAAGCGTGGCCTGATCCGGACGCACTGTTTAATTCCTGGCCGCGGGCGAGCCGCCGGTAATTTAGTCCGCGCTGCTGAATCCCGCCTTTAATGTGGCCATTAAATCACTGGGCCGGGATTAAGACCGAGCGGCCCGGTGCCAGAATAGATGTACAGTAGGAGCCGGCCCGGACCCAAGATGGATGGGCAGGGTGGCGGACTGGATGGGAAGCCACCGTTGGGCAGTTCGGGCCGGATGGAGACCATCCATCAGACCAGCAGCTGAGGTGCGAGGGCTCAGATGGTGTAATGATCCGGACAGCATGCCCGCGCCCTCTTCCCAGCTGCTGGGGTCCAAGGGTCCACCCCGGCCCACCAGAACCCACTGCCTCACAGCCGCAACCGCCCATCACCGGCCACTGGGCAACTCTCTTCGAAGATAAAAGATAACTTCAAATTTTAAACCTGCAACGCTCTGTATTCATCCAGAAGAGAAACCTTTTAATTATGGATTAAAACAGACATAAAACAGTATTTTACCCGAATTATAAAGTAGGGTGTGTGAGAGCTGTCACCAAATCACCATCATGGTCACACCACCAAAAAGAGCTCCTCTCCAACATGCTGAGAACTAGCAAGTGGCCAGAAGATGCTGTAGATCTTATTCAGCACTAGAAAAACGGCTGCATTCACTCATTTGAAGTTTTAGTCCCTAAATACAGCTTCCAAGCAGAGACGGGCTGCTTTTCTATTAAAGCACAAAGCAAATTGCCACAAGAATGCTAGAAGATCTAAAGTGCGTTAAAGTTGATTGAATTTTTCTATATTTATCGTGGGAAAACTACATATTGCCTTAATATTTTGCGTTGTCGTGACTTTATGAAAATGACCTACCAACATGCAAGAACAAATGGATGATGGAACTCATAACTGTGCACTGATGTTAATAGTGCCATCTGAGGCCATATTAGAGGTGGATTTTTATTGGCTCCTGTGAACCTTTTCAATTCCAGTCGCGCGCTGGAACACCTCTGTGCGGAGATGGTGTAACCTTTGAGGAGGAGAGCAGGAAAGGCCAGCCAGCCTCTTTAATGGCCGAACTGCGTGGACTACGTGCCAGATTTTATAATCGCCCAGACACCCCATAAACCGCACGGCTGCATGAGATGATGGCAGCGTACTGATCTACGGGCTCGGCGTGGACGCGGGAGCATTAGAATGACTGATTACAGGGACGTGGGGAGGAGGGACTTGGTAGGCACAGGACATGACAGGCCAAATCTCCAACAGCTGGATCAGGTCTGGTGAACTAATGCATTTTAAATGACTGCAGGTTCTGCAGATGTCAAATTCATTTAGAAGATCATCTGCACTATTACACAGTGCCATAATAATGTATTGTAACATAGTTTAATAACTATCAATTAAATAATCTTTATTTATATGGCGCTTTTTTCAATGTCCGTTGTCACAAAGCACCTAACAAATAGAACCAGGTGAGCAAGCCAAAGGCAACAGTGGCAAGGAAACAGCCAACCTTGAGAGGAACCAAGACTCAACAAGGGGAACCGTCCTCCTCTGGTCAGCACTGGATTACAGTGAAATACATCCAAATAAAGTGGCATGTGAGGGTTATTGTAGTCCACTAGTGTATAATGAACTAGGAGGTCAGCCATGCCACATGATCACTGCGAACCAGGAGACTCCCCAGGCATTTTACATTTACATTTACGCCGTTTGGCAGACACCCAGATCCAGAGCAACTTCCAACGTGCTTCCATGTCACCATGGATGAAGTGATCAATTCTGGTTCACTAGGACCCCCAACTATGAATACAATCTTTTTATTCACTCTGTTCTAGTTTCTATACAGAAGTCAGACCAGAAGTAGGTTACGAGTTCATCTAAATATTCTCTAAAGGGGAAGGTGTTGAGCTGCCGTGTGAAGGTGCTCAGTGACTGAGCTGGAAGTTCATTCCACCACCGAGGGGCCAAGACGGAGAAGAGTCTAGATGAGCGTCTTCCTTTTACCTTCAGAGATGGAGGGACCAGGTGACCAGGCAGGATATTCCATCCACAGTGGAGTGAAGGTGAAGGATAGAGAAAAGAGAAGAGCGAGTTAGTGATGAGTTTGCAACAAATGACAGTAACTGAACAGGGAACTACTAACACTAACTCTACTGCACCGTTACTAATGGTGAGACTGTATGTTTCTGAATCCCGTACATTCCTCTGAAGGTTGTTCCAAAGATGTGGGGTTGTATAAGCAAATGCTCAACTTCCAGCAGTTACTTTACATACACAGGGGACAGCAAGTAAGCCTTCTACTAGAGAACGACGAGAGCGTGGTGGATTATGAGGGACTAGTAGGCTAAGATAAACTGGAGCAAGACCATGCAAAGCTTTATAGGTGATTTGCGGAATCTTGAAGTCAATATGGAACTTAACTGGAATCCAAAGCAAAAAAGACAATACAGGCGTAATGTGATCATACCTTCTAGTGTTTCGAGCAACCAGAAAACAAAGAATTACAGTTACCCAGTCTAGATTTTATGAATGCATGAACTACTTAGGAAGAAACTTCCGAACTCGGGCAATGTTTCTTCAGAATCAGAATCAGAACACTTTATTAATCCCGAAGGAAATGGTCTTAGATGGAAGTACCCCATCCTGGAAATAATTTGAATGTGACAGTCAAATGACAAATCAGCATCAAACATTACACCCAAATTCTTTACAGATGTACTTGGACCAGTTGAAAAACCAGCACACTACAACTATATTCTGTCAATCCACGTCTCGCTGCTTTGGGACCGATCGCCAACACTTCGGTGTTGAGCATGACTAAATTGTGGGTCATGCTATCTCTGATGTCCTTCAGACACTTTTCTAGGAGGGGTGAACTTTGTCCTGCTTGATGGAGGTGTACACTTGGGTGTGGTCTGCATAAAAATGAAAATTTACCCCATGTCTACAGATTAACTGCCAGCATTTACAATGAAAATAACAAAGGGCCCAGTACTGAGGCCTGTGGAACCCCGTATTGCACTCTGGTTTTTGCAAAGTAATCCGTGCCCAAGCGAACAAAGTGAAAGCAATATAATAAGTAGGATTTGAACCAGGAGATTTAGTCGATTTAGAAGATTTAGCCGATTTAGTAGAATGTATTGGTGTATCGTGTACACTTTCTGCACGTTTCTGTACTACGGTTCTGTCTAAAATAGGACCCTAAACTTTCTAATAAGTTATTCATGGTAAAAAAGCACAAAGTTGTTGTGCTACCAACTTTTCTAGGATTTTGTACATGTATGAAAGGTTAGAAATTGCTCTGTAATTTGTTAAACCCCCAGGATTAAGAGTAGGTTTCTTAAGCAGCGGTTTTATAAAAGCTGCCTTTAGAAATAAAGGAACATATCTACGACCAATGGATGAGTAGATCAAGCCCAGTAGTGATTCACCTAACTTAGGTAGTAGTTCCTTAGTCTAGTCTCGCAGGTATTGGGTTGAGGATACAGATTGATGTCTTACTTAACTGTCTATTTGGAACTTTTATTTTGAAACATCGGATACCATCAAAATCGGAAGAGCACCCCGCTATTTGAGAAGCGCTGGCCTAGACCATACAGTCTGTTGTTAATGCTCTGATAATGACAGGATCACGTGATTGTCACGACACCAAGGGTGACCAAGAGGATTTAGGGACCGCCTTCAAACCCCTGGGCAGGGTGGTCCAGTGCAGGTCCTACGCGTTGCACCAAATCTTCGCTGTTCAGACGTCTGTCTTTCTCCCTGAGAAGGGTGTTGAACAGGAGGACTTTCCATTCGCCTTGTGTAAACACTGTATAACAATTCATCTGAGAGTGTACGCATGAATCGCTGATAATTGAGTTTTGGTTCTCCGCCGGTGCCTCTTTGGTTATGGAGGCATAGCAATTTCTGATTAAAAGCTCAAATTGGATTTTGGGAAGTTAAAACAAGCAATATCCTGATGTTTGCTGTGTGTGTGAAAAACGTCTGAAAATTATGCACCACGGCCCTGATATTTTTGGTGGATTTATGCCTCCTTAATGAGTCTGACTCAATAATTACATTAGTGCAAAATTAAAGCATCGTCACAAGTCCTGGGGTGTACAAATGCCCCTAATTTCACACGTTTCATTATGATGCAGCACGAATTTTACTAATATTGTAATTTGGCCACGTCCATATTCATGTTCCCGTTCTGAGACCCACTAAATGGTGGGCTTGTATCATCACTGTGACTTAATTAAGGCAATTCATGAGCAAACATGCGCATTAAGCACCCAGACGCACACAGATATCGTTTATCTCCCGTCTTCATTCCGCACAGTAAACATGACGAAGGGCGTCGCCGTCCAGGCCTTTGGACCCATGATGACCCGAGTGACATTGATGACCTCATTGGGCATGTAATAAAGGGATAATTCCCGTTGAACACGACGGTCTGTCATTTCGTGTAGGCCGTCCTCCCTCTCCACCACTCTGGCTTGAAGGCATTGCGCCAGCCGGCAGCCGCCAGCAATAAAACGCCCTCCATCTTAATTCCGGGATTAATTCCTGCACTCATTAGCCAGGCTTGCTGAAGGTAAACGTCCTTTTTGCTTGGCGAGGCGCTGTCCATCATTACCTGGACCCAACAGTGTTCCAGAACATTACATCACGCCGTTTTTGTACCATTAGTGCCTCCCAAGCTCGCTGGGCTTTACAGTGTCGGGTTTCGGCGGTTTCGTGACGGTGATCGTTTCTGGGGGATAAGAACCAGGCGTAATATAACATAAAAAAGGTCAGCGGTCGTTCTGACGGCGAGGCCGCGGCTGGTCCCGCCTGCTGCCGTAGGGGGCGCTGTTGCTCCGCCGTCACCTGGAGCCAGAGCTGTTTGGTGATGCCAATCACGCCGGCTGCTACCAGTTAGACTTGGCGGTCCGGAGGGGAGGAGCACTCCGCTGCCTCTCCTCTCGGTCCTGATGAAATGATGTTATTAAGAAGCACTGGGCGGGCCACGTGAAAACTGTACCCCAAAACTCATTTTTTGGGAGCTCTTTTGTGCCACTTGGCAGTTCGGTACTCCGGGGTGCAATTATCTGATGAGTACTTCCTCATCATTTCCCCCCAAATGGCATTTTCCCACAAGCGAGCCTTGACTTTCAGGGGCTCTGGGTCTGGGAAGCCCCCCGTTCCTCAGTTTCAGGTCCTGGAGGTGGAGAGACGAACTGGGCAGTGAATCATACGTAGAAATTGCAAGCGTCCGTCACGCTGACAAGCCCATTTTCTGCCTTGTCATTCCGATCGGGCCAGTTAAACGGGCGCCTGCGTCCGCGCCCTGATTACACAGCATCTCCCGGCCTTCCTGCAAAATCCAATCCCACCAGCTAAACAGCACTAATGACATTTTCAGCCGCTTCGGTGACACATAATTTAATTACAATAAGAGAAGAAGAGATTTTAATATCCACTTTCAGGCCGAGTCACTGTCATGGTGCACGTGGGGAGGGGGGGTGCTGAACAGACTGAGCTTTACTCTACGTAGGTATGAAGGTCAGAGGTGCTGCGCATGGACACCATAAATCCACTGAGGAAATGTCACCAATGTTCTGGAAGCACTGATTTATTAACGGTAACACTGATTACCTTGTTAAAATGCCGACTGACAGTGGGTGACATAGATGAGTGAAGGTGTCCAATGAAAATGGACATGCATATGGATTTGGACACTACCGTGCACGCACACGCAAACCTTTCATCAAAATGTTTCACAAAAAAACTTTCCCAGCAACTTACTTTCAGTTTTCTTCTACAATTTCATGGCAGTTCTATAAAAAATACAAGAACTCCCCAGTTTATCCCCACAGACCACAGCTCTGCGTCGGTAGACCCCATAACACAGCGAGCGCCGAGGGGTGTTAGTAGCCTGGTGTCCATCACCCTGACTATCCGACAGATAATCCGACAGATAAGTCATCAGCGCGACTCCCCAGTTCTCCCAACGCTCTACCGCACCACATTCTGCAGGGGAATCAACGAAATCTCACATTTTATCACTTCCACACTCACATCACTCCCACAATGCAACAGATAAAAAAGACGCTGAAATCTCACATTAGAATTTTATAAAGTAGTTATCATGCCGATGCATGAAACCATAAAACAGGACCCCTAGAACTGGTTTAATCCAGTTTAATCGCACGCCGCTCCCGCCGCTCAGAGTCTATTGGACATTAATGACCGTGGATCGATGTATTGATTACTCGCTTCTGAAAATAATAGTAAGTTGTACTTGTGCGTTGAAGGGCAGCAGTGATGATATGATCTGGTTTTTATTATTAATTGACAGAGTTTGTTTCATCGGATCAATGCAGCATTGAGCGCTTTAAAAGCCAGGGATTCAGATAGAAAACCCTGGAATAAAACAGCATCAAAGCCCCATTCCAGTTGGTGTTTTTATCTTTAACGCTGCCTGTGGTCCATTTGCATATTCATAGAACTAAAGATATTTTAAATGAGTTGTATTGTAAATGCAATATGATTCTTAATGAATGTTTAATTGCAATTTAAACTTTGAAAGTCTTGTGTTAGTTTCAATCTAACATGACTAAAAATCCCTCTTAAAGGGCGGGACAAGGGCGGGAATATTTATATATGACACTCATGCCCGTCCAGACGAGAAGACTTTTCTCTAAAATGTCTTTCCGGTTTCTAAAAGCGTTATCTCAAATATTGTCGTCCACACGGAGACACGGAGAATGTCCCGAACTCCACACCTGCAGGTGGCGCTGTAACTCCCCGCTTGTTTGGCGTCTAGTTCTCCTCCGCAGTGAGTTAAATACGCCATTGTTCTCCAGCCGAGTCTTTTTATTAGAAATGTGCACCGTAGAGAGGATTTCTGTAGCTCAACGTGTTATCCGCCATTGTTGTATGTAGGACGCGTTGGGGGTTAAAGGTCAGGTTGGAGTTGGGATAATACGTCCACACGGGAACGCAGAAAAGAGAAATTCACTCTGGAACCCGCTTTAGGAAATAACAGTTCTGCTCCCCTGAATGATGTTCCCGTTTTTGAGAAAACGTTCTCGTGTGGACGGGACTCTTATTTTGACAACATTTGGTGAATCAGCTCACTTCATTTAACAACCACAACTGACACTGAAGCTCCGTCCAGTCACGCAGATGTGACGTTCGTGTGTCGACACCACGCTGTGTAGTAAATTAGCCCGGTTCTCCGCGGCGCCTCGGTTCTGTAGAGAACCCCCATACGGACGTCGATAATAGCCTGGCTTCAGAGACGTGCATCTGGTGAATACGAGCGATGACTGCGACGCTGGACCCTGCACCTCACCACTATCTTCACGGCTTGTGCTGCAGATAAAAAGTTGGCAGGAATGGAGGGTAAAAGGGGAAGAAAAGAAAGGAGGAAGACGTAATTGGTCCGAGTAAAAATAAGGCGCAATAATGTGGAGCGCACTGATAACTCGTATCTCTGTGCGGTATAACGTGTTACCGCCGTAATGTTCCAGTCATGGATCCTGTCACAGGGAGATGAATGCAGTCAGGCGGCAAACACACACACACACACACACACACCAACATGCATTATTGTTATATGGGATGTACTTGACACGCACTTTATTCTTACTGCCCAACACCGCAAATAATGTTTCAGGTGTGTGTGTGTGTGTGTGTGTGTGTGTATATCTTCATTATTACAGAACATTACAGAAAATGTAATTTTTGAAAGAGATGCTTGATGCTTTTCTGAAATCTGTATAGTTATATACCAATTTTTCTAATTTTGTGAACAAACCTCATGTTGGCTTTGAAAGCCATAAAAGAAATTCACTTTCAATTACACTTTAAAGACGAGAGGAAGGAAGGAAGAAATATGGTTAAATTAGTTATTTTAGTGGAATCACGTACTATCAAAGTAAATTGTGGGTCTGCTGCTTTTGAAGGTTAGAATTTTTAAAGCATGAATCAAACGCCACCGATTCTAATCCATTTATACAGTTTTTCCAGTTTTTTACAGGTTAACTTGTGTTGCCGCTCCTGTTCTCCCTGCATGTACATGTGAGCAGTTATTACTTTAACACATCAGATATGTCAACTACAGTGATTGGTTTTGACATCTGTAGTATTTACATGACCATAGAGAATAATTGATTTTGCTTCATTGCATTCTGATTCTGATCCTTCAGTAAAGCACCAAGTGTGAAATCTGACCTCCGTTCAACTGATTATTTAGTTTAGAACACGAATCATTTCTCTCATTCTTTCAGATGATTTACTAATAAAGACAAGCAGCAAAATTCCATTTGCACACAGTTAATTGAATATGGTAATAATTCCTAATATTGTACCATGAATTGCATCTCTCACATCGAGCAGCAAGAGTTCCTCATGACACGTAGAGGAAGTCTGGACGGGACTGATGATAGTGCGGTGCCGTGACACTGATGGGGTCCGCGGTGCGGTGACACTGATGGGGTCCGCGGTGCGGTGACACTGATGGGGTTTGGCCTTAATGTAAAATAAACGTCCGTGCCGCAGTAGAAGGCAGCGGTAGCACCACCCCTGTTCCGTCGGCAGAGCTCGGCGTGGAGGAGCCCCCCCCTCAGCTCCTCCAAGTGGGGAGGCGGAGCCGCCGGGCGAGGACGACTTCTCAGAAATCGGCGCCGGCATCAAGGATGCCAGGATGCTCTCATTAGGCCCAGAAACTGCAGCTGCGGCCTGATCTGCGCCGAAAGCCCTCCGACGCATCGCATCTGCAGCGGCGAGCAGCTGGCGTGGAGTTTACGCTCCGGAGCTTTCACATCACGCCATGAGCACTGTGTGAGGGTACAGAGCCGTAATCGGGCCCGACCCGGCCTGAGCTTGACAGAGAAGAGAGAAATGAGCAGGTACATAATCGTGATCACCTGACGAAACTGAAATCCAGCCCCAACCCGACCCATGTACGGTCCTATGAGGAGATGAGGCAGCTGTCGTGTTCTGCTTGATAAATGTCCAATCGAGGGTACAATCTCTCAAGAGATGTGATAAGGACTGGGGCCGATGCGGAATGATCGGAATCCGAGCTGCGTTTTGTCACATGTCGCTGTGCAGTTATTATTGTGTGTGTTTGTGTGTATTTGCCACCTCGAGCGAGGCACTATTGTGTAATTAATACTCTGTTCTGCAGATTGCAGTAGATGAGATTATAAATGGCGTTCTCAACGTGTCAGGGCAACCCGACTCTCGACTGGCACACCAAAACGAAGACTCAGAATGACAAACCTGGCACACTCTGACGCATGGTACTTGAAGGACTTCCAATTGTTCCAACCTTTGTCGTAGCCACCAACCCTGCCAGTGTGAGCAGATTATCAAAATGTACAATTCTTCACTTCAATATAAAGGAAAAAACCTGCCATATTTTTTCAAAATATTTCCATGCCGTACCTCCACATTACAAATTTAGCATTTATAACATCTAGACTGGACTACTGTAACTCATACATGCAGCCAGGGTTCTTACATGCACATAATTCCATATGGTCTTCCCTGCATTGGCTTCCAGTTCAGTAATGTACTTACATTTACTAGAGACCCTTATGCAGAGCTACTAACAATCAGTAGTTACAGGGACATGATGGTAGTAAGTGGGGTTTGAATCTGGGTCTTCTGGTTCATAGGTGAATGTGTTACCCGCTAGGTTACTACCACCCGTACTGACTTTAAGATTCTACTTCTCACCTAGAAACGTTTGCAGGGTCTTGCTCCAGGATATTATAGGAAACTACTAGTCCCTGAGTTCTCTGGAAGAAAGCTTACTGTCCGTTCATCCCCCGTATATGCAAGATCACTGCTGGAAATAGAGCATTTGTAAATCTCTTCTGGAGAGCCTCCCAGTGCGGAGTAATCACACGGCATCTCTGACCCTCATGGATTTCTCTCCTTACAAGCAATCGTGTGATCCCTCCTGAAAGTCGTCGGTCGTAACTCTAATATGAACACTGCACCATAATATGCAGCTGGACTGCCATAACCTCTAGATGCCATATCTCCTGGATAAATCTCATTGAACATCCCAGGGTAATCCAGTGCTGACCGGAGAACAGGTTCTCCTTGCTGAGTCTACGGTCCTCTCAAGGTTCTCTTCCTGTTTCTTTTGCTTGCTCACTTGTGGCCTTGAGCTGCTGTTCTATTGTTAGGTGCTTTGTGACAATGTACATGGTAAAAAGCGCTGTATCAATACAATTTGTTTGATTGATTGATTGATAAGATCCTCATGCTTTGCCCCATTTGAGCTCATATAAAAATATAATAATTCCTTCATGGCAGTGGAAACAGTAAAGCACTATATACATTGGATCGAGAACCTCCTTTAATAATTGAAACTTCTTCTGAAATCTTGTTGTAGTATCTGCTTTCTATGTTCAACCATTTCGATAGGAAGTTCCCTGATGTCTTAATTAGTTGAGAATCTCCAACAGTCCTGTGCCTTAAATATTTATTTTCTGCATCTCTGCCTGCTGTGATGACCTGTTCCTTTTCACAATGTGCTCAACTGTACTGCAGCCATTGAATAATTTTTGGTCTTTTTTAAAGATCTAATTGCACTGTGGCTCCCCTCTAAGCGCGGCAGGCAGTGGGATCGGCTTTAATCTCGACTCGGACAAAAACTGCATTGACCGGCCTGACTCGTCACAGATGCTTAAATAGATTCCTTTTGCAGACTTCGCCAAAGTCATCTTAAGACGAGAACAGAGGAGAGTAGACTGCTAATAAAGTGTCTGAAATGAAAGATCCATCAGCAGTTAAACTGTTGACACCAGGCATCCATTGTCGTATGTTCTTTTTAAAATATATATCTGGGGCAAAATAATACCAAAAAAATCTGATCACAGGGAAACCTGTGCTGAGGGTGGGCGGAGCTTAAAAATGAAAGTACTGCAGCCAACCAGGAGGGGCGCTAGAGCTGCAGAGGTTCCACTTTTTATCTTAAAGTGGAACATTCAGAATTTCTGATGCTGTAGTGAATGTGGAGAAGTGAATGTGAAGACCTCACAGGAAATGCAGTAGATGCATCCTTGTTTTGGCTTTGCATAAATCAGATGCAGCAAGAATGAGTTGACTTAACACTTTTTATGATGGTCTGGAAGGACCTTTTATGAAACACCTACAGCAATTTAGCAATAAAAGGCTCTTCATGTTGTACTGATGGTCCTTTCAACAGTTTTAATGGAATGACCTTTACTTCCACTGTGCCCTGGTTTCACATTTCCTTTGATGCTGTATTAATTGTGCTTGAACTCGTTTCTCTGTACACTGATTGGTTCATTGGTTTGATGATCTTATTCCTTAATTTTGTGCATCATAACGGTTAAAGAAGCAGCAGCAGAAAAAAAAAATATCCACACTAATCTGCAGCAACCAGCCATTCATTTTTCAAAAGATCTCATCCATTCCACTTCCTGCAGGTCTTGGCATGACCATTTTGGGACCCGTCAACACAGCTGTCTTCCAGTGTGGTGCACTGGAAGACATTTTTTCACCCTGAAGGTAAAAAAATGTCTCTTGTTATTACAGATGAAGGTTTGCAGCCTTCTGACTGGTGCATTAAATTATGTGAATAAATTGATATAACTTGCATGATAAAAAGACCATTTCGATTGTGTTGATTGGTGTAATTTAACCTTTTATATCTATTGAAAGGTTGTAAACACCATGCAAATCGGCACATCCTTTATGTATACTGAATAGTTGGGTGATGTGAGAAAAATAATACAAATAAATAATAAATCTCAGCTGAAAATGACAAAAGAGACAGAGCAGCAGTGGAGATTTGCACGGTAATATACAAAAACATTACAGTTTGTCATGTTCCGTCAGAGCCAATCATATATATTAGCTGTTCCTATGACAACAACAAGCTCCCTTTTGGGCTGGAAAACACGAGCATTTCTGAAAAGGTTCTTCGATATTTAACTATATTTAACAGAATGGCTCGCACGTGGAAAATATTACTCTGTGATGCTCGTAGATTAAAGGTTATAATTATTCACTCGTCGTTACGCTCTTCAACATGACAGCCTTCCAGATTCGCCAAGTAGAGCCAATAAGTCTGGTCTGTGGCTGTAATGAGACGTAATTGATATGCTTTAACGTGCAGAACTGACGTCAGCCGCTCGCATGGCTGATGAAACCTCTGAAGAGGAGGGAATCCGGGGAAATAAATGGAATGCAGCAGGTCTGAAGAGGCGAGGGGCCCGAGGGGCCCGGCGTCGCCATCATTCACTCGCTTCTAACAGCCAATTTACTTGATGAATAAACAGCCGTGCTGAGTGTTTGACACCGTTCTGCATTTACATAAATGTAATTTCGGACGAAGCGCTCAACACTCGCCTCGTGCCCCGGACACCCCTTCAGTTCCGCCACCGCGGCGCCCGTTACGTTGCATTTGGGTTGATTCATCTGATCTTGCGCTCCTCCTGGAGGTTCCGGAGTTTTCCAGGCCCCTCGCCGGTACCCGGTATAACAAGTCCAGTATGGATTGTTTCTGTGGAACTTTTAAACCGGAGATTCGTCACGGTGCCTTCTGTGTGTGTCAGTACCGGATTGATGAGTAATGGTTCATATCTGTTTAAAAAAATAACCAAAAACCTAATTATCTTTTCTCTCATATATAATTCTGACATGACTCTGATACGCTGGTGAGTTGGGGCCTTTTTCTGTTGCGTAGAACATTTTCAGGTTTGATGAAGATTAGTCAACAGTAATTACAGAACTAAATAGTAATAACTATAA
The DNA here is from genome assembly GCF_900700375.1 of Denticeps clupeoides. Lineage (NCBI taxonomy): Eukaryota > Metazoa > Chordata > Actinopteri > Clupeiformes > Denticipitidae > Denticeps > Denticeps clupeoides. Next base: position 83,655 of record NC_041719.1, on the reverse strand, counting down.
AAATGTGTGTAGTTGTATGTGTAAATACACTGCTGGAGCGGCGGTTGCCTAGCGGTTAAGGAAGCGGCCCCGTAATCAGAAGGTTGACACCGAGGTCCCCTTGATGAAGGTCCCGTCCCCACACGCTGCTCCCCGGGCGCCTGTCATGGTGCCCGCTGTCACCAAGGGTGACGGTTAAATACAGAGGACACGTTTCACCGTGTCACCGTGTGCTGTGCTGCAGTGTTTCACAATGACTTCACTTTCACAAATTAACAAAATGTAAAAAGATATTATTACAGATGCTGTAATGCACATTGATAACACGATTTCTTATAATGAGAATCTTTTATTTGATTCCAAAAAGAAAAAAAAAAAAGAATTATGCTGCCCTGATATATTTAATTTTTATATTATTATGCATACACTCTGATGGATGTAATACCACACACACACACACACACACACACACAGTATGTTGCTCTGGCAGCACATCTGCAGACAGTACAGAGGGCTAAACAATTTGATGAAAATTATAAGTTGAAGCTTGACCCGACACAACTGCCAGTGTCTGAAATGAAAAAGCTTCACAATCACAGAAATGACAGCTGTTCAACCAACACGCTTCTCAGAAAAGTGAAATATTTGAATAAGGTGATGGGAGCAAATGGACAAAATGTACGACAGCTGAGAAAAGGTGGCGGTCGATAGAAGAGAAATCATCTCCTTTGTAAGAGAGGCGATGGTCATAACACACGAACAGACACAGAAACAACTGCACTTCATTTAATCTTCATCTCGCAATCACGTCGTCAATATCGGAACAAACCAACAGCGCCAATACTGCAATCATTCTGACAAAAGGCTACGGCTGGTGAGCAGATGAAAGTGACGTGACTGTCATTGTGAAACACTGCAGCACAGCACACGGTGAAACGTGTCCTCTGTATTTAGCGCCCGGGGAGCAGCGTGTGGGGACGGGACTCAGTGGCACTTTCGGCCTTTTTGGGCCTGTATGCTGCTCTAATCTACACATCTTCACGTTGTAGAAAGTGAAGTGATTGTCACATGTGATACACAGCAGCACAGCACACGGTGCACACAGTGAAATTTGTCCTCTGCATTTAACCCATCACCCTGAGTGAGCAGTGGGCAGCCGTGACAGGCGCCCGGGGAGCAGTGTGTGGGGACGGTGCTCAGTGGCACTGTGGATCAGGATTCGAACCAGCAACCTTCTGATTACGGGGCCGCTTCCTTAACCGCTAGGCCACCGCCGCCCCATGTAACGTCTGAATGATTCACGTGAATAATTTATTTTATTAACATGTTGCATTTAGCAATATTCTACCCTTGAGGTAGCATTTAATAATAATGTAATTCTGCATTAAATTAAATGTGACCATTAAGTTTTAATTATTTTTGATGTTAAACATGGAAGTAACAATTAATGAGTTTGACTAATTATTAGAACCAGCATAATTAAGGAACTAAAGATTGTTGGGGAAATTAGATTAATTCACTCTGGCAATTTTTTTTCTGGAAATCTCTCAAAAAACATCAACACAGATTACATAACCCATTAAAAACCAAATAAGAACCATTAAGTAAAGTTTACTCGTATTATGAAGCACACATTTGACCCATTTTATTGGCTGTATGATGACACGTATCGTCATCGTCATCATCATCATCATCACCACTGCAGCATCAGGTGTGGGAGGCTGCAGATGTTCATGTTATGTCAGGATGTTCAGACTCTGGACAGTCGTGCTGTTAATCTGGCAACCTGCTCAGTGTCAGATGTCATCGAATCCAGCGCTTGCCGCTTGTCGGCTGTCACGACTATTTCGATCGGTTCTATCTCACAGATGCGTAACGATGGTCCGTTTAACGGGGAACGAAGGCCATCAACTCGTTTCACATGTGGGGAAGGGACATCTTTATAGAAGGGAACAGCAGCATCGGCAGGAATTCCTCCGTTTTCGGACTGTCTCTGCTGACCACGTTCTTCAGGTGGTGATGAAGAAGAGGCCCAGACCTGACCTGCCGTGCGAGTGGAACTTCCGCCGTGAAAACTGCACCGCAGAAGGTTCTGATTACGTTCCCACCGCCGTTAAATTTCATGCTGCACAGTGAGCAGAATGACAACCGTTTATTCTGGAAGCGATTTCAGCTTTTCTGACCAGGGTGGATCCTGAAGGTCTAATACAACCACGGCAGAGATGCCAGAGGAAGAAAATGTGGATTCATTCCTGTTTTAGAACATAACAGCCTATTAAAGTCATGTTTTTGTCCCTCCTTTTCCATATGACATAAAATGTATGGACAACTTTTAAATGCCGTCTCTGCTAAATATGACATCCTGAAGAAGGTCCCAGCACCTTGTAATCTGCAGGTTTTATTTCAGTTCTCGTCTGATGGCTCTGCAGTGCAGTGCGGTGGAATCTGCGGTGACTCGGATCGTCTCTTCAGCTGTGACGCGGTGTTGATTTGGACTGCCTGGCACTGAAGAGTGGACACCTCAGCAGGACAGGGGCTGACAGGGTTCCGCCATCGACTGCACGATGACGCCTGTTTGTTTATGCGTGGTGGCCCTCATGCTGGAACGCAGGGGTCGAACATGGGCAGCGGTGGCCAAGCGGTTAAGGAAGCGGCCCCGTAATCAGAAGGTTGCCGGTTCGAATCCCGATCTGTCAAGGTGCCACTGAGCAAACCACCGTCCCCACACACTGCTCCCCGGGCGCCAGTCATGGTGCCCACTGGGTTAAATACAGAGGACATGTTTCACTGTGTGCACCATGTGCTGTGCTGCTGTGTATCACATGTGACAATCACTTCACAGAAACTGCTGACAGAAACCTTTTTTTTGTTGGTGATGAGTTTTTATCATGTTTTCTGCATGCAGGTACAGACAGTAGGCGGGTATTTAACCGGGATTTTGTAGTCTGGTGTGTGTGTGTGTGTGTGTGTGTGTGTGTGTGTGTGTGTGCAGGGGGGGCTCGATTTCACGGCTCTGCTTTGCCGAAGTGCTAACGCGGTTTAGCTCGGCATCGTGGGGGCAGGCCGGGGCGGAGTCTGACATTACAGGATGAAAGCTGGGAGGGACTAGCCAGGTCGGCCTGAGATGCAAATCGCTCGACTTGCACTTAATTAGCTCTCCGCCCAGGACGGCGGGGGGGTGATAACTCGCTCCCACTGCATCCCGGGACCCTGCGGGATGTGACAAATACCTGTAATACCAGGCACAGAAAATCATATTTTATACAACCAGCATTTTTGATGATTTGCTTCCAGAAATATGAGATTAAATGCGTTTTTACAAAGAAAACACTTACATGAATGGTTTGAATTCTGTAAAATAATGCAAATATATATCAAAAAAATTCTAACACCATTTGTTTCTTGCACATATTTTTGTTTTATTGTATGAACATGCATCATTTCTCAGTTCAATATTTTCATTTAATAGAACAAAATGACCAGATAATTGGTGCAACATCACAGTGCAAAATGACATCTGCAGGCGTCCAGGATGAAATGAAGACACCGTGAACACTAATCTATACAGGTAACGCTGTCTTCTCCATGCAGGACCTGCCGAATGTAGATGAAAGTGGCAGGATTGTCATTGTGAGACACTGCAGCACAGCACACGGTGACACAGTGAAACGTGTCCTCTGTATTTGGGGGGGACGGGACCTTCATCAAGGGGACCTCAGTGGCGGCTCAGGGTTCGAACCCACAACCTTCCGATTCCGAGTCCACTTGGTTCTCCCCGCTCCACTGCACGTATGCATATTCCCACCAGCAGACTCGGGCAGTCCTGTTAATGGACGGCGAGACGGGGACTTAATCATCCTCACCAGCCCACCTGCCCGGCGGGGCTCCATGATTCACCGGCGTATAAACACCTGGGGGGCGGGCGGCTGTAATTGGCCATTAACTGCCTACATTTATCCCCGCTGTAATAAAGCGGGAGTGGGTGGGCGACCGGGAGAAACAGTTCATTAATAGTCGCTATGAAGAAGCAATTTAGTGCGGGACGGGCTGGAGAGCGGCGTGACGGGGTCTAAATCTCCCGAGTTCCCACTTTTTCTTTTATTAGCCGGCCACTGGTGAAACTACACCAGTTCCCCACGTCGGGGAGAGTACGGCGCGTTCCAGGTCTTCTTCTGAACGTTCCAACACTTCAATGTGAGCGAAACAACAGAGGCGAGAAAAAAATTCTTGGTACGTTAATGGGAGCCCCTGTTGAAGCACAGCGGAGCCCGGAAGCTTCTTTATGTTGAACTGGGAATAATGATGTTCTGCCTGAGACGTTCTGTGCAGGTCTGTGGTTCACAAGCTCAGTGAGACCACATCCTACTACAGATAAAATGACCCAAATCTGAGCGAAACCTGGTTCTGCCTCTTCAGAACCATCAGGAATCCAGGACTGGTTCATCATCAGTCAAATGGTAGAACTCAAGCTTCAGCTCTGGAATCGTTCCGGAAGGGACTACAACAAAAAAATCTGATAAATGTAGAGATGTGCTAGAAGAACTGGGTGTCGGTCTCTCCCCAGGTATGAATGGTCTACAGATGGAGAACAGGGTCTCTGTCTCTACACACATCATGTCATCCTTTCCTGAAGATAGCAAAAATCTGCAATAAATAATTACAGGGCAGCACCCAAGTTTAGGACAGCCCCCACGTTTCACGGCTACACAGAGACTATAGCGCCAGCGTAATTACTCTGGTCTCTTCTGGCATGTTAATCACGATAAGAAGAAAATAACTTTATACAATCCAATTTCAGTTTAGTTTTATCCAGTTCGTTCAGTAAAAGCGCGCGCTTATTAAATATGGAGTTTGTCTTAATTGGTGGTTTTGTTGAATGTTGTCTTCATTTGTGGCACCATAAAAGTGAAAGTGATTCTAAAATGCATATTGAAGAGTGAATTTTGGGACGTGAGAATGATGTTAAACTGGTGAGTTCTTCTGGACCCGGGAAATGAAGGATGTTGGCTGCGTTTGAAGGACACTCCTGGGGACAAAGAGACACTCCTGAAACCAGGACAAGTTCACCTGCTTCTACCAGTCCGAGTAGCTGAAATAAATAATTGGAGGGTGTCGGCGGGACAGACATGTCTGCTCTGTTGAATCCTGATATCAGCGTTTGTGAAGTGGCACTCTGCAACAATCACGGTGAAGCTCCGAGCCGCCGGATCACAGGTGACATTTCGCCATTTCACAGGAGCTCCGCCCGTCTCCTGCACACGGCCAATTTAAAGTGGATGAGGCTCTTCCTGGAGTGGACGTGAAAAGGTCACATGGCGTCGGTGAAATGCTGGAGGATCAGTTACTCTCCAACAGGTGACGTCTGATCATGCAGATTGTCTCCACGTCCTTTTCTGTCCATTGTAGATATGTGGGGGCAGTGGTGGCCTAGCGGTTAAGGAAGCGGCCCCGTAAACAGAAGGTTGCCGGTTCGAATCCCGATCTGCCAAGGTGCCACTGAGGTGCCACTGAGCAAAGCACCGTCCCCACACACTGCTCCCCGGGTGCCTGTCATGGTGCCCACTGCTCACTCAGGGTGATGGGTTAAATGCAGAGGACAAATTTCACTGTGTGCACCGTGTGCTGTGCTGCTGTGTATCACATGTGACAATCACTTCACTTTAAATGTGTGCCAGTGCATTTCCCCCTGAAAGGACACCACCCTGAGTGTCTCCTCATCTAGAGGACACGTGCTCGTGGTTGGGGGTGTCATGAGGAGGTGTTTTATTTACAGCAGCGATCCCTCCGGGCGGCTGGTTACGGCAGGACAGGGACCCTCCGCTCTGCGTGAGTTTGACCGGCCGGGTCGGTGCTTTTAGATGTGGAGGAAGGCAGCGCGTTCATGTAATAAATAACCAAATACTGAATTTGCGAGTTTTAATAGAAATTAGTGCGCCTTCACTTCGTAATTGTTGGCCGCTGGACCGAATGAGCGCGGTGAACTGGAAACGCTCACTTTCCTCGAGGCGGCTGATGGGAGGACGTGTCCCAGGGCCCAAAGATAAATTAAAGAGGAAAATTCCCCGGACGACTAGTAATGGATGCTGGGAAATAATCAGTGGAATAATTCGGGATTTCCTGGCTGGTGTGTAGTGGCCACGTTCATTGAACCCGGGACGAAGTTTCCTGTATTGTTCCCAGTGTGCCGTTCAAACACGATCAGGCTCCTAAAACATTGGAACTCATCACCAATAATACAATCGATATAATAGACTCTGCGGGGAAAATGACACCAACGTGAATTAAATTTGGAAAATTTAACAACAGGAGGTTACTGCGGTTTTTCCGGTTATTCAAACTCAAATTGTATTTGTCACGTACACAAACACGGTATCATATGCAGTAAAAAAAGTCAAAGTCAGGTGATTGTCACATGTGATACACAGCAGCACAGCACACGGTGCACACAGTGAAATTTGTCCTCTGTATTTAACCATCACCCTTGGTGAGCAGTGGGCACCATGACAGGCGCCCGGGGAGCAGCGTGTGGGGATTCGAACCGGCAACCTTCTGATTACGGGGCCACTTCCGTAACAGCTAGGCCACCGCTGTCCTGCTACCACTGCGACTGCTACAGACCACAGTATTGCAAATATTGCAAGTAAACAGTGAACCAATATGCAAATATTGCAAACATAACCAAATATTACACTTTTATGTCTTTAACATAAAACATTGAATATGTGTAACAGGTAGGGTCGGAGCATTCACGACGGCAGCCGATTTAAATATAATGCGGGTGGTAGTAGCCTAGTAAGTAACACACTCGTCCATAAACCACTTACTACCATCGTGTCCCTGAGCAGGACACTTAGGAGTGTCTCCAGGGGGGGACTGTCCCTGTAACTACTGACTGTAAGCCGCTCTGGATAAGGACGTCTGGTAAATGCTGTAAATGTAAATGTAATAACAGCGTTGATTTTGGATGAAAGGAAATTCCGTGGTGTCTTCCTCTTTAGACGTGACCCGGGAAAATTCCGGGACCTATATGATATAATGCTGTCGGAACTGCTGCACTGGGAGACACCAGATTCATTTTCTCCAGGGGTCAAAGGACACCGCTCTTATTGATAGCGGCAGGTGACAGTGGTCTGCAAAATCTCTCCACAAATTAACTAGTATATTGTTTCATATCAATAAATTCTGGCCTCCCATAGAAATCACTTTGTCAGGGTTGAATGGCCCCAGCTGCTGGAGAACTGACATCTGCGCACATAAATTTTGCAGATGCCCATTTTTATCTTTTCCGAAGATAATCCTCCCAGCCAGTCGTCTGATGCGCGTGCAGCAGTGGAGTTTTCAGCTTGAAATGGACACCAGAATTGTGGGATTTATCAGGGTCTCACATATCCACCAGTTGTGCGCTGTAAATGATCATTTATTAGCATTATTACATCTGCATGGACCACTCCGTTTCCGCAGCCACCCACATGCATAACTGGACAATCGACTGATCCTAATTAAAACGACCAGAAATAAGACTTCTGAGTGGATGGTTGTCGAATGGAAATGGCGTGAGGAACTTCAACAGGAACCTGTTCCTCAATAAGATCTGGTTTAATAATAGCTATTATAGAGCTCTAATAATGAAGTTTTCAGTTTGGAGTAGTTAGGTCACATGACGTTGCGACAATAAAACTCTGGTTATGGGTACGTTTGTGCAGATAAAGTGGAGGAGAAGGATGTCCAGTGGATTTCCAGCCCCGTTTAGGTTGCTGGTCGTGGTCAGGATTCCGAATGAGACGCTGAAGATCAATATAAGGAACCAGTGAGAGTAAAGCACCTTATGATTGATTTCTGACTGGATTGAAATGTTCTGTGACACGGCGGCTGAAGCCGGGATAAAAGCGCTTCTGCTGCCTTTGCAAACTGATTGTGATTGCCATCGGCCCGCAGCATTTATCACGCGATGAGACACAACAGCTCCGAGTTCCGGAACTTTCCTGCCATCAGTCTGAGGCCGGGCCGCTGTCAGGCCGCATTTATTACCGCCGCGCTCGGCCGCCGCTCTCTTTGTTCTGCAGACTGCTGCATGAGAACGAGCAGGCCGAGAGTGATGCGTCTGTCCCGGAGACGGGCGCAGCTTTTAACCCCGTCTCGCCGCCATTCCCCTCCGTTCGGATAAACCCAGAGTAACACACTGAATACCGACTTTGTACACCCAGTCTCTTCCACTGTATATATGCTGTTTACACCCACCTACTACCACTGGGCAGGACACTGAACCCCGAGGGGGACTGTCCCTGACACTACTGACGACTGTACTGACACTGTCCCTGACACTACTGACTGTAAGGCGCTCTGGATAAGGGCGTCGGGTAAAATGCTGTCAATTTAAATGTCAAGCGATTAACAATTCACACATTTAGAAACAAATTCTTTATGATTATTAACAACCCAACCAATTAATTCCAAAAGACCAAAGCTTGATGTTACAAACTAAGTTTAGTTTATTTATTACACACATTACCTGCCATCCATTCCATCATTTTTATTTAACATGTTCTGCAAGGGGCCGATATAAACCATTATGGTCCTTAAATGACGCTGAATAGTGATTAGCATTTGTTACATAGATGATTAAAGTTAGATTTATTGCTTTATATTGATAAGGAAAATGTTCTGATTGTTGATGCATGAAAACGTCTCCGCCTAATGAAAGTGCATGGGTACTAAATCGGGACATTTTGGGAGTAATAGGTACGTTTTGGTGGTGCAACTGTACAAAAAATGTCCTTCACTGCTTCAAAGCCCAGTTCTCAATTCCAAACAGTGAGAAAAGTGGAACCTCGGTGTGTAAAAGCAGCTGCTTCGCCTTTTCATCTCTATTGTGAGAGTTATCAGAATCAGAATCGTGTTTATTGGCCAAATATGTCATCACACACCCACAAGGAACTGGTTCCGGCCTGGATCTCATATTTACCTTGTCTCGTGATTCCTTGAGTGTTTGCATCTATTATAATCGTATCCTTGTGTCCCATCCTCATTCGATCATTTGTTGTTCATGAGTTGTGCGTTTGTGGCTAAAGTTACGCTGCAACATTTTTTTTTATCATGATAGACTCAAATATGGAGAATTTCTTCAGATATGGTTAAATAAAGTCAAATGTCACGATCACCGACGGCACGATGCACCGAACATGAGTAAACTACATGAGTAACCACGGCGGTGAATTGCGTGTATTTCTGTATATTCAGTTTTATTAAATTATGCACCGAACATGAGTAAACTACATGAGTAACCACGGCGGTGAATTGCGAGTATTTCTGTATGTTATTGAGCTCGGTGTGAACGGCCGCCACCGCAGGGTTAAGCAGGCAGCTTTGGAGGGCGAGAGGCGGCAGTGCGTCCTCAGACCTGGAAGTGGCTGATACGGTAATTAAGGCCTCGCCGGGCGCCGTGAGGGTCATTTTTCAGTTCTAGTTGCTGAACCTTCTCTCGACGCAGATAAATATCGGGATGGATCACACCTGCAGGATGTCTGCTTTCTCCTAGCTGGGTTTTGGTCGAGTGAGCTTAAAATGCCTCGCCGCAACGTGCCGCTCCACCCACAACGCCGGGCGGTGGCGAGCAGATGGATGCGCTCGCGTGTCCCTAAAGGTCAGACCCACTGAGGCGAACTGGAATCAATGAGCATGACCTCTCCGCCAAGGCCAAATGTGTGTTTTTAATTATGGACCACCATGAACAGTGGGGATGGATCTCAGGTTCATCTGTTTCTGGACTGGAAACCAGGACCGCTGCTGATTACTTAACATGCAGAAATTCTACAAATCAAAAATCCTGCGATAGTTTTAACTATAGATGGAATAGAGAATTGTCACGGGTGGGCTGGACATGGCGATGAAGGAGGACGCATTCGCACGATTTCACGCGACAGGAGTTTAATACAGACTACACGAGACAAGGGAACATGAACACGCACAATGACCCGACCGTGAACAGACACGAACAGGATAGTTTTATACAATTATAGAAATATACACCAGGTGAACACGATCAGGGAACTTTACACAAGAAGAACATGAAACTCCGGTCCGGACTCCGGATCCGGAGTCAACCTCTGCCGGTCCGGATCATGACAAGAATATGTGTTAGTGTGAAAACAGAAACAGTGCATATACTGAATTTATCTTATTATATTCTTATTTAACTACGGTGAGGGAACCTCGTGCCGTTTTTGGTGACGACGCACTACGTGAGCCTTCTTATCTACAGCGACACAGTCAGTCTGAGTTTTTCTTGATGCAGTCGGTGACCTTCAGTCTGCAGAACGTTGTTGACTTAACATTCTCCGCCTTCATGGAATAAACGCAGCGTTTGACACCATAATTCATGAAATCCTGCTTTCATGTTGAAATACATTTGGTTATCTCTGGTTAACCTTTCAGTGGTTCACATCATGTCCTTCTAACAGACAACAGTTCATTGCATTTGACCCAAATATTTCTTCTTCATTCAATGTGTCCCTCAGGGCTCAGTCCTTGGATCTTTACTTTTTCTACTGCATATCTTCTCTTTCGGCCAGATTGTTTGCAGACACGCTTTCAATTTCCACTGTTCTGCAGGTATATATCAGACCACGCTCTTCTACAAACCACTGATAGTACCACTGATCTTCAGCACTGGATGCAGCATAACGTTCTCAAACTTGATGTAAATAAAAAAACTGACTACTGCTCAATAAGACACATAATTTCTGTATTAATATTGATGGTACACTGCTGTTGTCATGAATCTAGGTGTTTTTCTTAGATTTCCTTGCTTAACTTTGATAGCACATTAGGCTACTCTCCAAAATGTAATTCTGTCTCTACAACGTTGCTCATCTATCATTTAAAGACAGAAAAAAGTCTGTGCAGAAAAGTCAGCACATTCAAGCATTCAAAGTGTTCTGCAAATCCAGGGTTGAATTCAAGATTGTGCTTCTCCATTAAAAGCCCTATAAAAAACCTCAGCCAACTCTATCTTATTCAGCTCCTAGATCCACACTCTCCTTGTTGTTCTCGCAGGTCCTCCATCAGTAATCTCCTCACTGTCCCACGCACCACTCATTCCACTCTTGGAAAGAGGTCCTTCAGATTTATGGACCCACAGCTCTGGAACTCTTTTCCACAGTCTCTCTGTGATTGCTCCTGCTTCTCCACTTCCAAATTTCAATGCAAACCTTTTCTGGTTAATGTCTTCTGTGTGATTACTTTTTGTTCTTGTTGTTCTCATTCTGTTTTAGGTTGAGCAAACTTGGGTTTGTGTAAGTTTGTGTGATGATGTGGCCTGTTGAGTTGCGTAACTTAAGTTCTTGCATATTAGTTCTGGACATTTTCATAATCAGCAAGATATACAGCAAGCACCCGGTGCCTGTAAACGTACCCTCTCTACATCACAATTTACAGACACACCAATAATTAATACCAGCTCTACACCGGACCCAACTGGACATCTGTCTTACCAGATCCTCGTTTTCCAGATGGGCCTGAGGAGTCGGTTCTAAGGTTCTGTGAAAGCCCTTGAAGCTTTTATGCATCAAATGGCCAATGACATTATGGCCAGTTAATTAACCAAATTTTACATCACCAAATAACAAAAAGTATAACAGAGTCAAAGCAGAATGTCTCTCAGTAACGGGATCCAAAAGCAGCGTGAGGGAAAGGTGTTACGGAAGAAATGTCATTTTTATTTTTAAAACTGAGACCACCGGTATCGAGACCTTGAGTCATAGACTTCAAGAGACATGATAGAAGCAGAAATCATTTCCACGCAGGCAGGATTATAGCAGTTGGCTCAGACTAGAGACGATGTCTCATTAACCTGGTTTTGATTTTGTCTGTCTTCCTGAGTTTATTCCTTACGGTCAGACCAGCATCTAAAAAAAATGAAATCTGTCAAACTTATTAAATCTCTCCAACTTGAATGTCAATCTCTCAGCCTTTATTTTCTGAAAATGCATTTTCTTGAGAGTGAATATGATTCACTTCAATCCTCCAAAATTTTGGCACGTCAAGACACAAGCAGCCAAAATGTATTAATTATGATTAAAAGATTCCCGCTGATTCACACTCCCATGCTGAGAGTAAATGGTTCCTGGTTTTTATATAGTGATGGAAATTGGACGACTAGCACAGGCTGAAATCAACAAATCTTCCAGTTCCTGAGCAGAAATTCTGGGGGGACGTGATAACCTGGGTGTTAAATGCTCCTGATCTTGGTGAATAGTGAACTGATTAAACTTTTACTCGCAATTACACTGATTGAGTATCACGGTTACGTTTCTTACTGCAATATGTTAATGTTCCTCTGATCACCTTTCATCATGGGATGGAATTCATATTGCATGAGAGTCATCAGTCTGCAGGGTGGGGCTGGAGGTTGAGATTTTCATTAGAAAATTAGTCGCAGAATATATTGATTCATAATATATTCATTTTTGTTCAGCACATGATATTATTTTGAAGCATTAAAAATAAAATATGAAATACCACAAATTACCAAAAAATCCCTAAAACCTGGTGAAGTAATTATACTTATGTCTTCATGTGTTGCACAAGCTGTAATTGTCTATGTTGTCCACATTGCATTGAATGGTTTGCAGATAAGAAAAATACAGATGCTGAGAGGACTTTTATTTATTCTCAGAACAAATCTGTTTCTCAGGCTGCCACCGATAAACAGATAAAACTGTCGCTGTTAAAAAGTGCTATACGGAGCTGATATCTGTAATGATGAAGTTTACAGGTTCACAGCATGTAGAATTAATATGGGATACGCCCAGGTTTGGTCGTGGACCACCACTTTGAAAGGTCTCTGTGACCTTGGACCAGCTCCTGCATGCTTGAGGGTCGTTATCGTGCTTTATTACATTATCTTCTCATGATTAAGACAAATGCTTTTCTTAATAACCGCTGCCACATTGGCTTTAAGGTGCTTTTGCTAAATTGAAGGCACGGAGCTGTTAAAGGAATGTATGAAAAATTGTGCCATACAGACCAGAACATGTCTTTGAGCTTCAAACAACTGGTTCACCTTCATCTTTGCCGTTTTTTAAATGCATTTATCTGTAATTAAGATTTATTGGTGTGATGTCTATATTAAGGCCGCAGGTTGTCTTCTCCAACTGATGGGTTAACCTTGAAAGAACATTTTAACATTGTGCATGTGACACATTCAGATCTTAAACATGACAGATCAGCTCTTTTGGATGAAATGCAATGCATTGAAGATGGACTTTTCTTTGGATGATTTTCGTCAACTGTCACGACCATAAACTACCACTCAGGCAAAGTTAACATCGCATTGTTCTGCTGCCCAACACCTTCACCCTACCAGTTACACATATTTTATGTTAAAGACGTAAAAGTGTAATACTTGGTTATGTCTGCAATATTTGCATATTGGTTATTGGTTCATTGTTTACTTGCAACATTTGCAATACTGTGGTCTGTAGCAGTTGCAGAAAGCATTTCACTGCATATCATACCATGTATGACTGTGTATGTGACAAATAAAATTTGAATTTGAATTTTGAATTTGATTCAAGCTGATTGGTGCCAGCTGTCCCCCAGCTGTGACATCAACGCACCTTTATGACGTGACGGAAAACGAGACATTGGCAACGTAAATGCTGGTCATGTGACAATAACTGTAACCAAATAAATCATGTAATATTGTAGATGAGTAAAAACAAGACTAAATGTGGTTTACAAAATAAAAACTAGACTAAAATCTCTCTTCATTTTCAATTACAAAAACGAGATTAGATTTCTTCTTGTTTAGTTGCAGTATTTCTGACATCAGTATTTCTGTGGCAGGTTATAGATTAATGGTGGGTTATCATTTGGTTTTATCCCGATCCGCTAAGGTGCCACTTAGGTGCCACTGAGCAAAGCACCGTCCCCACACACTGCTCCCCGGGCGCCTGTCATGGTGCCCACTGCTCACTCAGGGTGATGGATAAATGCAGAGGACAAATTTCACTGTGTGCACCGTGTGCTGTGCTGCTGTGTATCACATGTGACAATCACTTCACTTTAGCACAGAATCAGAACTTGTGTCAAAAATCATGGGGAGAAATGTGGCTGCTGGAATTGATGCTGAGGATTCAATAATTTTATAGTAAGATAACCTTGTTTTAATTGTGATTTGGGTTTGACTAAAATAAAAGTTTTATTGTCTGTTCTATTAGGTACCTGGTTGCATTACTAAAAAAAAGACTAAAATACAATTTTCATTGACTAAAATAAGACTAAAATGCTCAGACGTTTAGTCGAATGAAACTTGACAAAAATGTGTCTGGATGTGAAGTCTAATAAAGACTAAATTGACAGCTGGACATAAAATGAATACAGGCCGCTGTGAGATGTTCAGCTGGACGTATCAGAAAGGGTCCTGGTGTCCCAAAGAACCTCAACCCAGCAACAGCACTTTTGCAGCTCCATGCAAGCGTATGACGTCAGTGCCTGGGATGCGTCAGGAAGCTTCTCTACGAAGTCTCGCCATTTCCCGTCTTTACCTGCGCCAGACGTGGTGTTAAATATGCATTCAGCTTTCCTGGCCCTGGCGCGCTGCAGCCCAGTCCCAATCAAACGTGATAAAGATATTCATAGAGTTGCGCTGTGGTGCTGATGGAATCAACATCCCAGTGGCGTGAAATGGGTTTAGAGACGTGCATGCTGCATCTCTGGCAGGGCATTAACTGGCGGGCGTCGTGAGAAGAGAGGCTTTAATTAAAATGCTGCTAGATGCATGAGCAGATTCCACTACATTACGTAGAGCAGAGTGATGTGTGTTTTTACGTGCTTGTAACAGATGTCCCGCCTTCAGAAGCTCTGGTCCACGCTGCAACACCGTCTTCAAAATAAATACAGAGTTTTAGATTTCACTCATGTACCATGGCTTACCGTGGGGTCGTGGGGGTCACCAACGTGGCCGCAATTCGAAATGCTGCATTTACACAACTGCTCATCACCGTACGGTGTAATTGCATGTAAATAAATAGCAATTCCGTGTTTGCGTTAATAGGTTAAAGTGAATTTTGCAGTTGTAAAATAAATGTGTGGCAGGAGTAGGATGTGGGAACAGCTCTCAACTCCACCTGCCAGGTCTCGTATGGTGACACTTTCCTCCTAATCAGCTGCTGATGTCCCTGTGGTGGTTTAAGCATCTTCGTTTTTAGGTCCTCCGTATGAAAACGCTCTCGCTGGAGCATCCTGATTCTGAGCCAGACGTGCTGCTTTATTTAACTATGAGTGAACGTTTCATGCATTTTTATTTAGATTTAGTCTGGCTTACTTAGTTAGTTACGTATTAATCTGGTTCTAGTTTATTTTTCCATCATCATACACAGTTCTGTATTTCTGACAGCTTGACTTCTTTCTTTTCCTGAATCTCCTTTATTTGGTGTTAAAGGCAGCGGTGGCCTAGCCGGTAAGGACACGGCTCCATAATCAGAAGGTTGCCGGTTCGAAACCCACTGAGGTCCCCTTGATGAAGGTCCCGTCCCCACACGCTGCTACCCGGGCGCCTGTCATGGTGCCCACTGCTCACCAAGGGTGATGGTTAAATACAGAGGACACATTTCACTGTGTCACCATGCGCTGTGCTGCAGTGTTTCTTAATGACAATCACGTCACTTTCACTAAAGGTTTTGCGTGTACATGTTGCAGCGGAGAGTTTTTCTGGTTCTTTGTGTGTATTGTTGCTTATCAGCGCTGTAATGGTGCAGAAGAGCGCAGCCAGTGGTGCATTATTATATTCACTTGTGGCGATCGGATGGAGAGCACTCCGTTTATCTGATCAAATAATTCCCTTCTGCTTTATCGTAATTCAATCTGAGCGCGTCCTCCAGATGCCATTTTACTGGCCTGGAAGAGCAGGGATGGAAGATCGGAGACCTGTAGTGTTGGTTATCAGTGCAGAGCGTCATACGGTCGGCTTGGGGCGGGGCGGCTCAATTAAAAAAAATAAATAAATGGCGAAATTTAAATCAGTATTATTTTAAATTATTACCTATTGAACATATAAAAGTCTTAAAGTTTTAACAACTGAAATGTGCTATATATAAATGACAAAAGAGTTCCCTAAAAAATTCCCATGATGCCAGTGCTTTTGATCCGTTCTGAGTGAAATGCTGGAAATGCATCGATGCAAAAACCGAAAATTGTTTTAGTTTGATTATTTAGGAATAAAAATGTTCAAATTTGCTGTTGAAATTATAATTTGACTGCGGGCAGCAGAAGAATAAATAGTTAAAGTATTAAAAATGGAGTTATTATGCAGTGCTGTGTTACCCACCAGGCCAGGAACAGGACCACATGCCTGGTGGCATTTAGAGACGCCAGGAGTCGTTAAGTTTTAGGTTCCCCGCGGCGAGGGTGCGAGGAACAAAACACAATTGTATGATTTTATCATCTGTGCGGATGGCGGTAAACCTGATGTAATAGAGTCGTATTTCTGACCCATCACATCCAAAAGTGCAGGTCACAGACTAAACTTTTAATGCTGCGTCAGGATCGTGCCCAATAAACTGCTGTCATGATGGACAATGGACATGTCACCTCAACTCCATCTGTCCCTGCTCGAGACGCGTCAATTCATCTGGTGGTTCAGTGTTTTGGGCTTATTCATTATCCCCTGAATGAAATTACCCTCCATTAACGCTAATTGAGTCGCCTCGCGCTTGACATGATAGATGGAATTATTTCAATTTTGAAGCCCCTTGCGTTGTGCAGCAGGAATGAATCCATCATTATTCAGTTTCCTGTTTCTTTTAGGGCCGGCCGGCCTACAGAAGCCCCTTCGTATCGCCGGTTAATTCGGTGATTAGACGGCGGCGGGTGGAAAATGCGAGTAATGAAATGACGCGGACTGAAGCCATTCATCAAGTCGAGGCCAGACTGCGGCGCAGCCAATGGGGAGTGTTTCTGGAGCACGGCTGCACTCTCGCTGGTGTGTGTGTGTGTGTGTGTGTGTGCAGATCTAGGCTAGGCCCTGAGAGTTTTCATACAGGCCGCCACCGCGCCGACTTATGGCCCAGATACCTCGGCGCTCTTCCTCTCCACGATGAACCGCACTGGGAGAACAAGCCCACCACCCACACGCGCGCCACGTCACTGCCAGGGGTGTCACTTCAGCGTGACCAGGGCCTACGGGCGTGGCCAGCGCAGGTGTTTGTCCATATTGTGTAGCGCTGACACCCTGCCCGGTTCCGGAATTATCGTGCATGAAATACGAGCAACCCAGTTATGATCCTGCACTTCCTGGATGGGAAACGCTGCTTCCAGATGCTTCATATCTATTCATATGGATTCGAATCATTTTCAGTGTCGGCACGTATCCGATTATCTAAATAAATGTTTATTGAGATTTCGTGAAGAACTAAATTTGAATCCCAGATGTTCAACGCTGCTGTACTTTATGAAACCTGGTAAATTTTGGCATTCAGTGTCACAACCCTGATGGCACGACGAGGCAGGTGAACGGAGGCGATGAGAACAGGTAACGAGGAAGAAGGACGCGTTTGCATGACGTCACGAAACCGGGTTTTAATGGGTGAAGAACAGGACAGGGGAGACATCCGAGACGCTGGTGAACATAACAAAGACCTGACGGTGAACAGAAACGAACGGGCAGCTTTATACATTCTACACAGGAACATTAGACAGGACAACAGTGAAACTCCGGTCCGGATCCCGGACTGGAGGAACCCGTTTCAGACCGGATCATGACATTCAGTGATTCAGATTTAGCGTGTTTTTTATGGTATTATTCATGCAAAACAAGCATAATAGCGTCTCCATTAGCATGTTTGTAGGATTAAAAACTACATTTTCTATTCACTGCTGATACAAATGAGTATAAAGCAGTTGTCATGTCAATTTAATCTATGATCAGCAAATATTAAATCAAACTGTTCATTTAGTTCTTTAACATGCTCCTGTTGCCTAGCAACATATGTGCAAAAGTACGAAAGACAAGTCGTAGTGTAAAATTGAGTATTATCCTGGAAAGAGCAGCGCATCGTCGCAGTAATGATCACTTGCAGCGTTGCCAGGCGGTGATTTGGATGCTGAATCAGCTCGGTCAGGCCTTTTCCTCCCCGTCTTCACCAGAAGCCCATCGGGGCTTCACTGGATGAAAAATGACCCTTTATCTCCGTACGCGGTCAATGCCGATACTGAACCCTCGCTTCTGCTCAGACAGTCCAGCCCGGTGCACCGCAGGGTTCCTCCACATTTTTAATGTGCCCAGCTATTCCTGTCATTATTAGTCATTATTAGTCAGGCGGCCCTGTTTTTGTGCCGAAGACACACGGCAAAAACACACTCTGCAGACAAAAGTACCACCATTTCAGCCGGCTGCTCTCAACCTGCCCGGCTTTCCATACAAAGAGCTGCAATTATGTTATTAGTGAACTTTAATGGAGGGTCTCTGCTTCCACCAGAAAAACAAGATGCATGTGCATACATCCATCTTTCCAGAAATAGAGCCATTACGGCCATCGCGACCATTTGACGTGACTGGTGACGTCATGTTTTAAAAAAAACGGAAATAATCATGTGTGGAATAATAGGACGTGCATGAATTGTTGAATGATGGCTAGAGGTGGGAGACAAAAGAGGAAACATCAGAGGTGACCCAGCATTTGGACAGAAAAGGACAAATTATGAAGCGTCTGCCCATCTGAATGCCTCCAAGCTTCTGAGCTTTCACCACGTACATATACGGGGAAAATTGGTTTTCCTCCATGCTCACATCTACCGTGACGTGGACAGGGCCGTCCCTCCAGCCTCAGAAGGAGACAGAATAATGGAGAAAAGGAGAAGACATTAGGAGAAGCGTGCGTTAGTGTGCCGTTTAAGGACTTGATCGCGGTTCCGTGTTGACAGGCGGCGCCACCATTTCCCCACTGAGAACCTCGGATTAGCTAAGATGTTCATTAATTAAGCGCTAAACTTATCAGACTCGTTCATCGGGGTCTCGGGCTGTCTGCAGCGTGACTGGGCCTGGCTGTGGACATGAATATATATCTCTGCAGAGAGCAGCGATAATTCAATCGTGGGGACAAAGTGGATCCGTTTAATGACGTCCCCTCTCTGGGACGTTTTATTGTCACACGTCTCGGAATGATTTCGGGGTGTACCGTACTCCTGCAGAAACCATCTGATGGCTGCATATTCACATGGATGAAAACTCTCTTCTGCTTCTGTGTGAATATGGTGCCAGTAAAGCTCAGAAAGTCAGAAATTCTACAGATGAAAGCATCAAAGTTCAAGATTAAAGTTCAAGATTAGTGGACGGTGGAAGTAGCCTAGTGGGGTAACACACTCACCTATGAACCAGAAGACCCGGGTTTAAACCCCACTTACTACCAGTGTGTCCCTGAGCAAGACACTTAACCCTGAGTGTCTCCAGGGGGGGACTGTCCCTGTAACTACTGATTGTAGGTCTGGTAAATGCTGTAAATGTAAATGTAAGATTAATCCTGGATGAAATGAAGGTAAACCAGCGTTTGCCTAGAAAATAACTATTTTATGGATCGGCCTGTGAAATATTATTAATAATAAACCGCTGCTATTTGTGTCCGTCTCTGTGTTCTATTAGATCATTTGAATAGAATGCCTGCATTCGAACGAATCATTAAAACTGTACATGACTAGTAATTTAATCATCATGTGATAATGTAATATTTATAACCAAAAAGAAGATGGTTAACTGTAAAATAAGGAATAAAAGTCTTGATTGACACCAGGGTGTGTTGACAGCTCGAATGTAATGAGGCTTTTAATGAACAGCAGTTTGTCAGGCAGGGCTGAAAACCAGGCCTGGATTGTGGATTAAGGAGCCTAGCGCAGATGCTCCTAATCCTGGTCCTGGACAGTTTTCCCCGCAGCCCAACTTTAATCAGGCTAATTGAGACTGTGGCAGGTGGTGCCAGCGTGGGTTCGAGGAAAGATTCCTGGCAGGTGACCTCCAGGAGGAGAAATTAGAGGAACCGATATAGAATATGTGTATCTAGAGAAACCTTTAATCTAAAGACATGAAATGTCATGAAAAGCGGTGGTGGAATGACAGGTGATGGTCCAAATCTGGTGTGGTGATGAGGTTACGACCTGATGGGTGGCCAGAGAGATGGTTTTTGCATATGGCAGCATAAAGCGCTGGTGAAGCTGGTATATCTCCGCCGTGAAGCTTTTATTTTGCTGTATAATGACCGTTTCCTGGCAACATCAGGGGTAAAGAATGGCTCCCAGGAAGAGAAAACGCTGAATAACCTTGTGAGGACCTTTTCCAAGCCTCAGTTTTAGCCCGTGCTTATTTATCATCGGTAACGCTCTTTACTGTGTTGGAAATAATCGTGCATTTCAGGCCACGGTCCAGATATACTGCCCAGCCGGCCGGGTAATGCCCTGGAAGGAGCAGGATAATACATTTTTAATGGGATAGATCAGAGTTCCAGCCACTTTTCCCGAGTCAAGTACAGCCGATATGAAATGAAAGTATGAGGTGACGAGGAGGGGAAATGAGGAAGAGGATCTGGGAGGAAGGAGCAGACGAGGAGAGGGCATCCTCACCAAAACACTCCGTGGGTCTCCTTTGATCCGTCCTGATTTTTTTCCTCCTCCCGCCCCGCCTCATTCGGCTTCAGTTACGCTATCTCTAAAGGCAGCTGCCACTTCGCATAGAAGCCGCCGCTCGGGCTGCCAGGCGCAGGTCTCGGGCCTCTTTAACCGGACTCGGCTTTTGTGTTTTCTGCCACACCTTTGTACCCGCCAGGCCAGTGGTGTTGGTGTTCAGACTCCGCCCCCAATTGTAAAAGCAGCCCCGCCCCCCTGTGGTTATTGTAAATAGGAAGTAGAATAGTAGAATATTAAAGCCCACTTCCTGTTCGTATGTGTTGAATGCAACATCCCCTCGATTACAGAGAACAAGCGGAATTGTAAAAATGTTCATTACCGAAACACACAGACATTTTTAGTAAATATTTCACTCTAATTTAGTTTAATCAAGCAAGCTGTCTGTCAGTGTGGGGTAACTCTGCACGACACCCTTCATCTGAAGCCATCAAATGCAGTAAATTACTGAGGACACACACACACACACACACACACACACGTAGTTCCTCTCGCTTTATGAAAAATAACAGGGCTCCTTATCATGAAGCCGGAAGATCTTCGCTTCATGCAGCACTGGAGACCGAGTTCTCGTACCACGTGAGGTGTGGCGGGACACTAACAGGCTCAGCAAATTGGGGTTACGACATGGAATGACCTTTTCTGCGAAAGGATGGAACTCCGGTGACATTTATTTACTGTGCGCTTCGCCTTTTCCCTGCACCGCGCTCCTGTGCTCTGCAGGGATCACCAGATGAAGTGAAGATCCACAGGCTGCAGATAATTGATACCCTGTGGGCTCTGATGATTTTTCCAAGGTAAGATGAAAATTAAATGCCGGTGTCATCATCATCTGGGCATCTTTGTTCTGTTTTTTATCGCAAAGGTCAGAAATAACCTTCAATTTGTACTTGTTTGCAATATTGTTAACAAATGAAGCCATTTTTGCCTTTTAAAAACAGAAATACACACTCACACACATTTGTACGTACTTGTGAGGACCCAGTGTCCTCAGAAGGGGACCCAGTGGTTGTGGTTCTTGGATGCTGACACACAGGTTGAAGGCGAAACTTGCTTTTTAGCATTTGCTGCATGTTTTTGACTCATGTTTGCCTTTGGCTGGGTTTAATATGAATTTTTCATGGCAAATAATCAATAACACATCAGCAACGTACTTTCATTTTGCATCATTTACAGTAGTGACAGGGACAGTCCCCCTGGGGACACGCAGAGGTAGTAGTACTAGGACGTAGAGAGTAAAACTGAGCCTCACCCTGCCTCTCTCATCACTTCGAGCAGGATTGGTCACATGCTGAGCTGTGCGTGGGGGGCGGAGTCCTAATTAAAGTGATCCCTCTGCCCTTTTCATGCACTGTGCTCCTGGCGTGAATTGCAGCGACTTGCATGCCTGCTGCCGCCGCAGCCCCGCCCTTCCTGGCTCTGAACCGCAGCCAATCGCATTGATTGGAGCGCACTTATTCGCCCACACGATTGTGAATTGATGGATGGCGGCCGCTGCCACCTCTGCGGAGGCATTTTTCTCTGTTACCTCTTGCCGGGCGGAGTGGGCAGGACTCCCACGGAAACAACACAGCGCCGCCTTTCTTAATATAAACTGATGGCTTCATTTGTTTATCGTTTGTGTGTGTGTGTGTGTGTGTGTGTGTGTGTGTGTGTGTGTGTGTCTGAGCAAGCTGAGGTTTCTGATGGCGAGTGAGGGCGGCTTTTTTGATTACAGGGTTATTTCTGTCTCCATCCCCAGCATCTTCTGGAAAGATCATTCAGGAACCTAATCAGCGCGAGCGTCTCCTAATGGAGAACACATGTGAGTTCTACGCCGGGTCCCTGTGCTCAGGTGGCCTCCATTACGTCTCATTTGTTACGCGGGATCGGAGGGTTCGGTTCCGTCTACAAATTAATGAACCCCAACATGCTTTTATAAGCAGGATGGAGGTTTCTGTAGAAAAGTCCAGAAGGTAATCAAACAAATCAGAATAAATACCTGAAAGCCACTGACCTGAGATCAGCTTTAGTGTCCGTGCAGATTCTGTTGACCTATGACCTTCAGAAGTGAGACATCTCCCGGTCCTGGGGCCATTCTTCATGTCTGAAGGTCCTTGTGACCCAGAACGGATGAGGTCAGAGGACGGCTGCATGGATACAAGATTCTTTTGTTTTTATCCGTGACATCTTGACGCCGTTGTGCAGCAGATGTCCGTGCGAATATGAGACCTACCTAACATGAGATCACATGACTTTCTTCTGCAGGAAAGCAGCATGTCACCACCAGAGGTTAAATCAACCCATCTGGCCGAGCAGAGCAGAAAATCTGAAGTGCACACGATGCACAACACACACACACACACACAAACACACACACATATTAGCATCTGCAAGAAATCAACCTATTAGCTTTGTTAATTGCTTTTTGGTAGAAAAGCGCAGAGCGTCCATGTTTTGGACGACGGCCATTTGCCGGATTTGCCAGTGTGGGCTTCAGCAGAAGGAGCGTTCCTCATTAATGAGAGATGTGAGCGTTCCTAAACCTGAAGTGTGTGTTAATGACATGGATAAAAGCCTCGTGATTAGATTAGATAGACTCACAGTGACACGTCCCCGGACCGGAGCCCGAATTCCCCCCGATCCTTTTAGGCCGGAGTGGGTTTTATGGGATTATAATAAATGTGCAGCTGCTTCACTTCAGAGGGAAAGTTCTGCTGATATGAATGGAACGTCGGATCCTGGAGACTTGTTTCTTTTCCCATGTTCCCAACTGTCCAGCGTCCTGTCCCTGATATGATCTTAATACACACGCACATCATTCTAAATACCGACATAATGACTATATAATAATAAGAATGTTTTTTTAGTGTTTATGATATGTTGAGGGGACATATCTCACATCTTACCTCAATCCCAGAGTTGTTATTTCATTTGCTCCACTTGTGACCTTCATGGCCCAGGCTGCAGTGCACACCGCTGTGTGTGAATACACCATCATCTTCTGGTTTTGTGCTGTTGTAGTTCGTTTTGATGTGATTTACTGCTGTTTTCTTCATGTCTTTTCATTTCCATCTGAACGCACTCCTTCCTGAGCCTGCTGACAGGCATCTGAAAGTCTTCATCTCCAGATCCAGCGTCCTGATGAGTTACGGCTCGGCCTGTCAAGCGCGGGAGACGTATCAGTGAAGTTTCGCCTTGTTTGCTCGCATGCTGCGCAATTAAAAGTCCCCAAGTGCATTTTATTTATTCAATGTCGGCGCAAATTAGAAATCAATCATCAAACTTGTCTGCTGTGCTCCTGCGTACGAGCGTTCAGCCACCGGAGTGATGGAAATCGCTCCCGATGTCGCCTCATTAGAGAAGATTTAGAATGATGGGCATATCCTGGAAAGGGCGGATAAACGGAGGCGTGGAAATATGCACAACTTTTTCATCTCAGGGTTATGGACAGTGTGTTTGAGAGACAAGGTCAAACGTGTGGACGCAGGAGAAAAGTTGCTAACTGGACGTGTTTGTAGGTTGGACAAGGGGGTGCTGGTAGCCTACTTACTACCATCGTGTCCCTGAGCAGGACACTTAACCCTGAGTGTCTCCAGGGGGAGACTGTCCCTGTAACTACTGATTGTAAGTCGCTCTGGATAAGGACGTCTGGTAAATGCGGGACACTTTCTTGCAGATACACTCGCAGGGCAGCTGACCCCCTCGCCGCTGGACAGGTGATTTTTATTTACGTTCTCCAGACACGTGTCGTTTTCAGTATCGCCGATAGCGACCTGGATTTTACTTGGTATCGGATCGTAAAGGAAATCTGAGGTATCGCTCATGTCTGATGGAAAGCGATCCTGTCCAGATCCAGCTGCAGTGTAAAGGTCACATTTCGGCAAGGCAGCTGATGTGCTGCATTGTGGGATTTGTAGTTTTCTTTTGTGTTGTCAGTATCGCCGGGCCATAATGATGGATTCATATCAAGTGATCTCGCAGGATGTGACACCCCAATAACTCACCGCAGAGTTTACATGAGCTTTGCATGGGGGAAGCGGTGGCCTAGATGTTAATGAAGCGGCCCCGTAATCAGAAGGTTGCAGGTTCGAATCCCGAGCCGCCAAGGTGCCCCTGAGGTCCCCTTGATGAAGGTCCCGTCCCCACATGCTGCTCCCCGGGCGCCTGTCATGCAGTGTCTCACAATGACAATAACTTGACTTCGCCTGCTTACAGTAGTCTGTTGGTATCAGCCTGTATTTATGTATGGGAGATTTGATATATATATTCATCATCTGCGGTTAATTCTTTGTGGAAACTGCTGGATCTTGTCCGTCCTTGGACTGGTGAGGCACCCTGGGATTGATACGTGGCGCTTTATCAGGAAAAGGCCGGGGGACACGTAACACGAACAGCAGCAAGGTCACAGCCGGAGTTTAGAGGGGAACTTTCCTGTCATCCATCACATCTACGCTTCAAGTGATGGGGCCATTTTCTCCTGGGCTGACACACTCATGTGTGTGAAATGAGCTTGGAAAATGGACAGGGGAGGTGCACACACACACACACACACACACACACAGGATGGGTTTGACCAGGGGACAGAGTGCAGGAAGGGCGAGTGTTGTGGTTGTATCAGCCTTACCTTCATTCTCCTCACGGCCCTGGGAAATCAGATCTTAAAGACGATCTTTAGATCTGTAGTGCGTGAGAATGTAGATGAGATGTTATTTATGATGCACTTCATGACAAGTGTGGATGTTCACTGATACGCATGCAGCAAGGCGCCGCCTTTTATCCTGATGGAGGTGCTGACTTCCAGGATGATGGTGATGGTGATGGTGATGATGATGACACCTCGTCCTCAGAACGTGAACATCATGCCAGTCACATGATGTGGTCTACAGTTGTCGCTTTCAACCCAACCCACTTTCAACACCAGAGGGGGGCATTGCGGTGACGTGCCAGCACCATCACAGCACCACACGAGCGGAGCAGAGACTGGAGAACCTGGGAAGAGGAGATCATCAGCAAAAACCACCGCGTAACTCAACTAACGAGTAAACACCTCAGGTTCTTTCCTAAAGAAATGCATCATTCTGTCCATTTGTCTTCTCTTCTTTATTCATTTTTATGAATTTCTTTATTAATTATTAATTGAGGCTACATTAAGACCTGCAGTCAGATCTGTTTATCGAGCCCGAGAGTAAAATCTTTTTCCACCAAGGACCATTCTGCATCACGGACCATCAGCAAGTCCCCCGACGCCATGACAGAGCCACCACCTCCAGAAGGTTCTTGATAAATATGAAAGACTGTGGAGAGCGTGTCTGGGACCCGGGCGAGATGCCGGCCTGGTTTCGCGTTTCACTCTGCCGGGCAGCGCCTGGCTTCTGGGACCTCGTCCCAATGAAACATTGACGGCCGGGGACAGCGGGGGACAAACAGAGAGGGATACCAGGGACGTCTATTGATTAACAACCGGCCCTGATATTGTCGGTACCTGCGCGGCCCGTTCTGCTCCAGGTCCAGTGTGTCCACTCTGCTCCAGGTCCAGTGTGTCCACTCTGCTAAAAGGCTGAGGACGTTTTCAGAAGCGAATTTACACTCCTGGCTGCTGCACGTCTGCAACGTCGGCGTGAAACGATCAGCTGGAGTCGTGGAGGGCAAACTGCTTCTAATTATTCTCTTCTTCTGAATCCACACACACACACACTCGCGCTCAGCCCGCTGCCGTTTAATCAGCACAAACGCACGAGTCCGAGCACATCCGCCCGTTCGTGCCAAAGCAAACCGGGCCCTAATGAGATTAGATAGCCGTGCCTCTGAAGATGGCTCGAGTTACATATTTATTTATGAATCATGCATGAGGTCGCAGAGATAACGCCAAGGTCGGGCCGGCTGCCCGGCAGAGGAACTCCCATTAATACCCGGCGACACGGCCGCCATCTGCCAGGTACCCTGAACGAATTATTACGCCTTTAATAAAAGGTCATTCTGGAAATTCCCACGTCGTCTGTTCTGTTCCTGGTTCCGACTCAACACTTTAGTCTAATAACAGAACTGTTGCTTATGCATTAATGGTTCTGTTTTTTGATTATGGTGTTTCGAAATTAAGGAAGCACCACTAGATGGAGCTGTCTGACTGAATGGTTTCCGAAACGGATCCTCCTCATTCAAATGCACACATTGTAAGTTCAGGTTGTTTTGTTGCATTTTCCCTGTTTGAAATCTCACAGAGAATTACAGGAATGTTGTATTGAATAAATCTCATTGATCCTGAGGCTGTACGCTGTAGTGCAGTTGCTCCATATGTGACCTTTAAGTTGCTATTTCAGGCATCTGAAAGCATGTTTTACAGATCTCATGATGTTCTGGAATACAGGACACAGTATGTCTGGACAGATATAACATTGCTGAATGCAAACATATGCAACATTAATGCAGTAGTTTTGTGCTCGTAGTTTTGTGCATTATTTGCTATAAAGAGTAAGCCAGACATATAAACTCTCGGGACTGAATTAGATACAAGAAATTGGTGGCATAGCATTTAAGAATGCGGACTTGTGATTGGAAATCTACCAAAGTGCCACTGAGGTCCCCTTGATGAAGGTCCCGTCCCCACACGCTGCTCCCCGGTCGCCTGTCATGGTGCCCACTGCTCACCCAGGGTGACGGTTAAATACAGAGGACACGTTTTGTTCAATTTTCACTTCATCTTACCTTAATCAGATTGAAATGCACGCAATCGGGTCTATTTGATAGTTTGGTTTCTTTCTGCCTGTTGGTCGGCTGCTATCGGCTGGTTGAAGAAGCAGTGCAGGTCCAGCGGGACTCTTTCAGCTGTTTGAAAGTCTTCATGCGCCCCGTCAACAATCACAGATTCCGTGTGCGCCGCCCTTCCCAGCCGCAGCAGGCGCAGCTCCAGACTTTCTGACTTTTTAAATATGCATGACGATTCATATTTAAAATGAGGTGCATCGTAGCCTGACTCTGCCCTGCTGGACCAGACCTGGCCATCACGCCGCGGAGCCCATGACCTACGCTGCAGGGCTCTCAAGTGTCACGCGTTGAGCGTGGAAGTCACTCTTTCTTGTCTCCTGTCAGGCGCTCCCGCCACATATTATATTTCTCACGTGGAAAAACAATAGGCTTCAGTCGGCTAATATGCCGCAGCGGCCAATATTCCTCAGTAAAATGCAATGAAAAGGCCTCCTGGAATTCTTCACGTGGTTCTGCTACTTCTCACCAAAATGGCGTTATCTTGTGTTTTAATGTTACTACAAACTCACATGCTTGACACATACAGCATTTCACTGCATATTATACCGTGTATGACACAGCAGACAACTTGTTCAAGAATATTACCCAGCTAATTCCATCAGTTTTTAAATGCTGAGTGTCTGTAAACTGTTCAGAACAAGATAACCCACATATTATAAGGATCTCTATCTCTTCTCTCCAAACAGGCTAAATCGTTTTATGGATCATGCGACAAATGGAATACTATTAATGTAACGGGACTGTCACTCTTACATGTCTTTAAAACTTGAGAATCCTGACACTGGTTTATCAGCAGCTCTCCATTATTGACCCCCGGTCCAGTCCCGCAGCAGGCGGCTAAGACTCACTTATACGCGTCTTGGCAAGGGACCCGTACTGCACTTATTCTTCTAAAAAGCGTCTGGGGAAATGCCGCTTGGTGAGCAAAAAATAACAGCGTGCATTTAGAATGTAATGCTGTGAAGTTTTAGTTTGATTTAGTTCGATCTGCTCAGTCAATTTCATTTAAAACATTTTTTTCCAACTTCTTATTAAATACGCTGCACATGAATCCACTTTTTATAGCAGCTTTGCTTGCCAGGGTCGGAAGCGATATTTCCTCAGACCTGCCATGCAGCTCCTGCTGTCGGAATCAGATGATTGGAGCTTTATGGCACGTTTGATATTAAACTGGATAAGGCTGTGCTCGTACAGGTAGGTCACGTCCAGTCCAGATTGCGGAAATCTTGGCCTTCGGCTCTTCGGAGGGGTGAGATTGGGATTAAAGTCAAGCTAAAACTAGTTCTTGGCGTTAAACTAATTTGAGATTAGAGCGAGGGCAGGACAGCGGTGGAATCGGCTGGATGGATAACGTCCCCTTGAGCTTCTTAACCTGAGACGCGTCTCCCAAGCTGGGGACAAGGTCGAGTTGAGCAATGCGACGGGCTGCGGACATCGCCCCATGATATTCATGGGGGAAAAAGTGTAATTAACGTCCTTGACTTTGCAGAAGAGTTTTATACTTGGCTCACGTGGTTTCAATCTTGAAACAAATGAACTTGTCGGTACGGTCCCAACTCATACATATTTGATGACGTCCAGGAAAAGCGGCGTACTGTAGGACGTCTGGTGGTCCTGGGGAGGACGCCTCCTCACCCTGCCTGACAGCTGTAATCTCCTTCACCCCCGTGATCGACAGTGCGGTAACAGCAGGGCCGCGATGTGTTCTTATGAATTATGCAGCGCTATTTAAATGGCAGTCCGGGTGGCGGAGGTAGAGGATGAGTGTAAGGAGCTTGAAGTTCATGAACGTGAGCTCACACTGCAACGTGCAGATCTACTGTCTGAGGCATGCGTACTGATAATAATCATAAAGTGTCCATATCTGTATAAGGGGACCTTTATTAAATTTACACCGGTATGATGTGGTTTTGTCCTATAATTATTCTAAAATTCAGTTCTGCATAATATTTACATATAAAGCAAAATATGCCATGAAATGTGCTGGTACATTTCTCACAAAGTTTTCATATTTCCACCCAAAACCCCATAACCTATGATGATGTTTTGCTTGATATTTTCAGAAGTTCATTACCTGATAGCATCGGTGGTAAATATTTACATTTAAATTTTTATGCATTTAATTTATATGCATTCACATGAATATGAAATGTATGTCTGCTGATTTCTTGAAACTATGATATTGTTAGAAATCCCCTCAACCAATGAAAACCCCAGACTGGAACCAAGTGAGGAAATAATCTGACATGCTTATTTCCACCTTTCACTTACTGTCGGGCTTTTTATTAGTATTAGAAGCTTTCTTGCATGATATAGTTCAGCCAGCCGCTTTATCTCTGCTTCTCTGGTATTATATTGCTGCCAGTAATAATCATACAATGGAGGTGACTGTGGAGACGATGGCCAAGCCAAGTGACATGGGCGGGGTCACAAATCTCTCATCCTTCCTCCTGAATTTTCCTTCCGTGAGCTGCAAGGTCTCGTCGACGTGGAGGACAGACGTGTACAGACGTGTGATTAATTTTATTTCATCGGTCACATGAGCAATTAACCACAAACCACATTTCATACAACAGATGTATAAAACAGGGTGCTAGTAGCCTAGTGGGTAACACTAGGTTCAAATCCCACTTACTACCATTGTGTCCCTGATCAAGACACTTAACCCTGAGTGTCTCAAGGGGGGGACTGTCCCTGTAACTACTGGTAAATGGTGTAAATGTAAATGTAGGTAATTAATTTTTTCAGGCACTTTACATTATTGTGGTCAGTTTTGATATTCGATCAATACACATTCATTACTGCATGCATATTGTAAACGGTTTAGATCCCAGCACATGACGATGGGTCAGTGTCCTCATGGTTCAGACCGTGGATGTCAGATGAGGTGAGGAACGTGTGCGGTAAAGACTGTGAGCTCAGTCACCAGCAGTAGCCTTGCAGACACAGAGCGTCTTAATAAATGCACTTATCTCATCAGCAGTGAAACGATAATGCATGAAATACTAATTACAATATTATGAGAGCAACTCAAACGCCAAATGACATTTTATCTCAGGGTTGAATGCTAATGTGTTCCGCTTTATTCTTTCTCCTGCAGAAGGAATAATGTGCGTTTTGTGGGTGCAGTGATCAGCGGTATACATATTTTAATTTACTGCTCATCCCGATGCCCTCACAGGTGCAGGAAGCTTCTCATGAACGGAGATATGAGCATGACTAATGATCCTATTTGCATCATGAGCGATGCCGAGCATATTGCAGGTCGGAGGGAGAGGGAGTTCCTGCCAAGGCGAAGTCTGTCAATAAAGGTGCACACGTTCCTGCTCAGAAAGTTCTATTGGCCAGTTATTATGTGGAGGAAATATCTGATGTTGGGTATGTTGATGGACATTTCTCAATTGGTCGTGTGGCCTGCCCCGCCTCCTTTTTAAAAACACTATGACACTTTCATTAAATTTCATCTTCTGGGTGTCATAAATAATTACACACCAAAGATATCTACACACTGAAGATATTTACCCGTTATTGTGATGTCAGAGGTCTCATGTGTGTGTCATTCTGAATGCAAAATTTCAGGAATTTTTTTATCACATTTGATGTTCATGTTGGACCGACACGGTCAAGGTCAAAGTTCAGGTCACTGTGAGCAGCAAATGTCAGAAACGCCTCAAAGGAACGTCTTCAGTTTGGTGGTCAAAGGTCAAGGTCACTGATAGATGTCCACAGAATGGGGTGGGGGGGTCTGTTTGTCTTTCTGGAACCTAATCGGCTCACCAAAGCAGTAATTCCAGTTTATATTTTATTGCCAATGTGACCCTGAGCAGAAGGGAGAAGCAAAGAAGCAATGACAATATGAAGATGATATGCAAATGTAGGCCAGCGGGCGTAATTAATAAAGGAAAAAACAACTGACGTAGCAGGAAAGGTGACGGAGAATCAAGGGGATGTGTGATCAAGTGGACTGTACACACACATAAACACACACACACACACACACACGCACACACACACACACACATACACACACACTACCTGAAGTCAGTGCTAAATGAAAGACCCGCTCCTCTTGTGTCAGGAATATTGTTGAACACGGAGCTTCTGACCCTCGGAACGCGATTCTGCTGTAATGATCTACGTCCCATTTGTCCCTAAATGAGTGGCGACCCGCCAGACTCCCCCTTTTTTAATCAGCCACGGACGACCTTGTTCTATTAAAGCGGCCAGATCAGGAGAACAGTCTGCGGCAGGTTGGTGAGAACAGATGACGCAGCTGCAGGACAGAAAAAGCCAAAATCCATAAACGACTCGGGAAAGATTCCATTTCTGGTGACAAAGGTTTGAGATTCCATTTATGCTCTTCTAATTGCATTTTGAGCCGCCGCTCCTCGGCTGTTCATCCCAGTTTGCTCAGCTCAATAAAAAGCTCCGCTTCTCTGGGAGTTTCAGTGCACGGGGCTTCACTCATCTGGCCACCTTCTTTTTATTCCGAGTAAATAATGACGAATGGAATCTTGTCTCCCTGCGAGGCTTTTCAGAAGCTGCTCAAACAATGCGAGGCTCAAACTCTCGGCCCTCAGCTCGGGTCACACGGCGCTGTATTCGTCCTGTAAACATCCACACGCCACGTTGTTGAACGAATCGCTCGGTTTTGAACCCTCTGGTTTGTGGATGGCTCTGTGGAGTCTGGATTCTGAGTGGAAGAATTTGCATGGAACTAAGCGGCGGGGTCAAGTTCGCTCCGGCAGGAATCAGTGGTTTAAAGACCTTCTCACATCCTCAAGTTAAACCTGGACACGCAGGGTCAAACATGGAGAGGGTTCTGCCTCATCATCATCGCCATCATCCTCGCGCGTTCAGAAAACGTTCTGCTCAACACGCCTACGGATGACTCCCACGACACAGCATGCCAGTCTAAATTCATGTATTCTAATTTATTCTAATCTATTTATAATATAGTTGGGTGAAGTGTTAATAATCTTTAATGTAAAAAACGAGTCAAATGGATTTGATTAAATTTATTATTATATTTCTATTTTAATTTAGGGACTCGAGGACACAGAAAATATTTTAATCTTCGAATAATCGGATTAAATGTGCATGTGCATCTGATCCATTTGTGACAGTAATCAGACGAAGGTGATTATTATATTACACGATTATTAGAGGCTGATCATTTTCTATTTAGCGGATTTATGATCCTGGAATTCCGTGTGGAATGAGCCGGATTGGAATTGGAATTTTTTAACCTAGCATCCATGCAAACGTGCCATTGGCTGATCGCTTGGCTGTCATCTTTTGTGGTGGATGCTTTGGTGGTGAAGGTCCCAGAGACGCTGGTCCAGACAGCAGAACCATATTGACCCACTCGCTGCACCTCGCATGCCGTTGTGCTGGACACGGAGGGACTGGAAGTGAATCGGCAGGAGGTCTTTTCCCGCCCTGAATGGCCTGTTAAGCAATTCATCCTGCTGAGAAGCAGCATGACACAAACACGATTGAAATGCTTCATCACCAGGGTTTCAACAGAATAACCAGGCCCAATCCACACCATCCACATGGATCAGGGTGGCGCCTCCTCCACACCTGTAGGTGGCGCTGTAACTCCCCGCACTCCTTGTTTAGTGTCTAGTTGGTCGTTCTCCAGCCAGAAATGGATTTCTTGTAGTCGCTGCAGCACATCGTTGTATGTAGGACGTGTAATAAATTATTATTAAGACAGAAATGATTATTTTTGTCGTAATAATAAATAAGTGGAACGCCTCTATAGTCCGATATAGTCCAACTGCTGGATCCACGGCCAGAATTCAGGGGTTCTGATGTCAGATGCTGGCTGTGAAGTACGTAATAAAGAGTTGACCGTTTATGTCGAATTGCATTTTGCTGTTATCAGAGCATAAAGGAACGTAGCGGGTGATGGACTTCCACACCAAGGCTGCACTCGATGGCGGCGCCGCATTGCTATTCGGGGGACGAACCGCACAGAGCTGCTCGCGTTGGTATGAAAGTCGAGGCAGCAGCGCTGATGTCTGGTCCATTACAATGATGCACAGTTCACCAGTCGCAACTGCAATCATAACGGGACTTTAATGCACTTCTGTGTGCTCGTGATGTTACAGAAGAGACTCTGCGGAATATAAATGTGGAATGTTACCGTGGTCTGAGACGAAGGACAACAACCCCGCTCAGGACACTTAACCCCGAGTCGCTCCAGGGAGACTTGACTGAAGAATGATGACGTACTTGTTGAGGTTGGTGAAGTGAACTGAGCAACATTTGCAGGGTTTTCGATGGTGTGATGCTTTGGACAATGTTCTTCTGGGAAACCTTCTTGGACACAATGCACGATGAGGATTTACCAGGAAGTTGTGGCCTCACATGACACGCAGACACGACATAAATCTCATACCACCGACCTAAACCAGGTCCACCCCTCACGGAAATGGGACTTTCAGCATCACCAACGTTTGTGCTAATAAAGCTGAGATGAATGTAGGTTCTTTTAGCAGAAACAGTGAAGACCCCTGAAAGGCGTTCTGATGGTTAAATGATCTTCTCTTCACCTGCCATCTCTCGTGTGAGAAGATGTCTCGGTCTGGTTTTTATTTACATTTAATTACGAGTGCTGTGTGTCTTGAACTGAAATGATCTGTGATGGTTTAGAGGGACGTCAGATGACAGATTTTACTCCTGAATGCAGAAATCAGAGCCGAGTCCTGATGTCGGTGCAGAAACGTATCTGTGGAGCAGATTGTGAGGATGGCTTGCAGGGATGACATGTCCTCCAGGCTCTCCGGTCCCACGCTGACCCCTGCTGACCCCGAGCTTCTCTGGAGGTGTTCTGAAGGCCACTGGGCTGGTCCTGGAGAAGCCGTAATCCATGCAGCTCGGCCTCCGAAGCAGCGCGTCGCAACTCGGCGCCTGATTAAAATGTCATTTCTGATTCATCCCAGTTGTTTGCAGGGCTGTGAAACGCGGCTGCATGTGATCAGGTCGCACACAGGAAAGATATGGAAATGTGGAATTTAATTTGGTTATTTTACGTTCAAAATTTCAATCAAATGAAATCCAAACTGAATTGAGGACTGCGGTGCTTCTTTGCCTGTTTAATCCTTCTTTATAAATGCAAGACGTATTAATTGCAAAATGAATTGCAATGTGTACCAGCCAGTAGGTACAATGACTTTTTTAAACCCAGTGAAAATGCGTCCAATCAGAATGAATCTTTCGCCACCCTGATGCATTCCTGCTTTTAAGGAGCAGGAATGGGAAGCTGAAATCCACCCAGGTATTTAAACACTGAGGCCTGTAATCCAGGAAGTGTGTGAGACGGGAGATGAAGATCACCGCCGCTTTGTTTAAATCGCAGGGCCGGAAACCATCAGCGATCATCTCCACTGATCCCAGAAACAAAGGCAGCTCTGTGTGCGCAGCCTGTAATTACGCCGCTCCTTCAAACTGAAGACCCTGGACGGAGCTGCCTCGCCTCGTACTCTCTCTAACACACGTACGTCTGTGTGTTAGAGAGAGAGAGAGACTGCTACTCATCTCGTAAAACCGCTGGACATTATAATCCCAGCTGTCGTGGAGGACAGCGCTGCTCTGCCTGTCTCCACCATCCCTTTTCCTGATGGATGGAACTCTTCTGTTTCTCGACACTTTTCCTCTTCTCTCTGGTCACCGGTGCTGACCAGGACGACCTCCGCCTTTCATGGCCATGAGCGCTGGGCAGGGGTTTCGATCTCGGACCATCTTGAGGTCACGTGATCTTGGACATGAAAAGTCCCATGAAAGGTCACTTGCAGACCATTGAATAGAAATGTATAAAAATCACTTACCATTTTCAACTAGAGCTGTAAATGGATCTGACATCAGGGCTCTAATCATGGACACGTGCTGCTGATCATTCATGTGAACTAGACTACGAGGGAAAGGAGATGGAGTCTAGCCTCCATTTCACCTCCTCAGCATTCATTTTCGCAAAATTAGTATCAATAATGCGAATTAGAACGATAAATCAGTTAACTTATTTGAAATTTACATTTACAGCATTTACTATACTCCCTTATCCAGAGCGACTTACAGTCAGTAGTTACAGGGACAGTCCCCCCCTTGGAGACACTCAGGGTTAAGTGTCTTGCTCAGGGACACAATGGTAGTAAGTGGGGTTTGAACCTGGATCTTCTGGTTCATAGGCGAGTGTGTTACCCGCTAGGCTACTACCACCCTAATAATTTTTTCACATGTGTGAAATAAAGTGGTCTGGACCTCTCAGCTCTAAAATGTTGATGTACCACCGGATTGGTTCTGTTCACGGTCACATTTCTCTGGTTCCCAGTTTTACTCCATCAGAGGGAACATCGGAATACACGCCGCTGCCACATTTTACACCAGCTCTACAACAGGCATCCTGCAGAATTAATGAGGTTCTTTGTATTTGAAGTGCAGATCGAGGGAGAACACATGCTTTAAAATGAGAATATCTCAACATGCTGAAATGTCCTTGGGCCATATCATTCTCCAATGAAAGTGCTCAGTTTCAATTAAGCAGAAGATGATCAAGTAAACCATAATGGCAAAAAAGCCTCTCATCCAGCCTCTTGTCATTTGACGGATGCACACGGCCGGACTGGACTCAGGTGGAGAAGCTCCCAGGACCAGAATCAGAGGAATGGAGCAGAACTGCACATTCAGGTGCAGCAGAACTGTTTCAGGATTCTGCTCACATACAGTTGAGCTCTGGAGAACCTCTGGAGATCACGCAGACCCACCTGAGCACATGTGAGGGTGTCTCAGGAGGAACGTGGGTGGACATCTGGAGCACTCGGGCCACCTGAGGAGAATTGGGCAGCATGCTCAATGGTGTGGGGAATGTACGTTTTTGGAGATGTTCTGCTGGTGCAGAAGGACCTGGCCCGAGGGCTTTGTTGTTCTTTGGGCTTCTGTCTGTGGTATACGTTTCCGATCATGTCTGTGTGGCCTGAATTGACTGGCATTCTTAAAGTGTGTGTGTGTGTGTGTGTGTGTGTGTGTGTGTGTGTGTGGAGGGTTGGGGTGTTTCTTTTTTTTTAAATATGGATTTAATTTGATTAAACATTAACTTCTGGTTCTGAATTCAGATTCCCATCACTCAGATACCTAGATGCATTTGCTAATGTGTTGCTAAGCAACATAACCCTGCCTGTTTTAATTGGCAAAAGAATCATTTATTTATCTAACTGTCCTTCTATCACTGCAGGTTCTGCAGACTTTTATTTGAAGAAATGCTGGCCGTGATATTTTACACCAGCGAGTTCTGACCTGGCCTTCTGATTGGCTGAGAGGCTCCTGGTAGCGACAGCATCTCACAATACATACCTACTCTGTCACAGAAGAAGATGAATGTAAAGCTCCACAGCAGCGAACAACAGGTCCGCAGCGTCTTCGTCACCAGCAGCCACCCCGTGGATCCAGTTGGGTGTCAGTAATTGGGCGCAGCGCTGCATTTCCCTGTAATGATACATGTCAGATGTCAGAGGTGGACACGTTGTTGGAATGTGGAAGATCCTGAGAGCTCCTAATGAGGCGCTGCGCCATGATGCAACGTCCAGGTCAGCAACATCACCAAAACGGAACACCAAGCTTTACAAATGTCCACGCCGCATCAGGAACACATCAGTGGTCACCTTCTGACCAAAGTACCACCGATCTGACCATCTGATTAGGGTGAGGGACCATCGTTATCCCAGCAGTGACACTGAGGTGGTGGATCAGATGCTGAAGATGCTGGAGAAGGTCAGTCCACGACAGACCGTCAGACCCTTAATCTTCTCCTGAAGTGTCTTCTGCTCATTAGCCCTCCGAAGTTCTTTTATTCTCATTCCTCACGCGATGCTGCGAAAATTCATGAAATTTCGAAAGGCACAAGGCACTTGAAAAGGAATAGCAAATCAGCGCTCTTACCTTTTAAGTGCGAGGAACGTTCTGAGCAAATCTCATGCCATCAGCTGAAGAGGATCAGAAGAAAGACGCAGAACGTTCTGTTCCAGCAGGCCGTCGCTTCACTTCCTGTGTTCTTCAGTCCTTTATCGTCCACACACACACAGGGACGCTCGATCCACCAATCTTTCTCTCTCTTTAACCCACGTGAAGAGCGCAGTGAATCTTCGATCATCTCCGCCGAGCAACAGCCGCAGATTTGTAGCAGATGTCACTTCCCCACGTTTACGAGGTGGAGGATCTTCTGATCTGTCAGGTGATAGCAGCCGCCGAGGAGGAGGAGGATTTGGGTCGCATCAGCGCTAAGCCATTGTTGCCGTGGCTCACCAGAGAAATAAACAGTTAAAGCTTCGTTCCCCCCGTAGAACCTCCCATGTACTGAGAGCCCTGGTCAGGGTGGTGAAAATGTCACATCAAATGTCATTATTCATCACGAAATTCCAAAATGTAAAATATGACGTGGATTATCCATTTTTCTCCATATTTTTGTGATAGTTACTGATCATGTGATAATCAGAATAAAAAAGGTAGAAATAATAACTCCAATGTGCACTTAATGCCTTCTCTACAGACGATGGGCAGTACGCGCACAGTGAAAGTGAACGTGCAGCACAGCACACGGTGACACGGTGAAGCGTGTCCTCTGTATTTAACCGTCACCCTGTCACCATGACAGGCTCCCGGGGAGCAGTGTGCCTCGGTGCCCCAGTGATTCGTGCAGAATAGGACTCTAGATACGGAGCGAAGTGTAATAAATGTAGTTATGAAATTATAGATGCATTACAGGTTCATTACCTGTTCAGCAATGTTGTCACGAGGAACAGAAATGACAGCAGCGCTTGTTAAATTGTGCGTATGCAGAATTAATAAAGGACGAGAACAAACCAAATTCAACATTTAGTGCATTTAGCAGGCGCTCTTGCCCAGAGCAGTGATGTGGATGTTCATGGTCATCATCTGGTCTTTTATTAATCACTGTGGAATAAATATTTCATTTTACACCGTCATTTGTGTAGTTGTGGTGCCGGCGCGACTCGCATTTGTTGGTGGGGGGCAGCAGAAACGTGGCTCCCAGCCCCCTGCCTCTGTGATGCTGGATATTGAAGGTGAGGCGTTCGTTCTCTTGTCATGTGTCACATAATCTCTCACTGGTGGTGCGAGACAGGCAGAAGGAAACCCGTGTGTGAGAGTGAGATATCACGTTATCGGCACGAGTGGACGGTCCAGATGCCTGGACGACCTCTGAACTCTCCGCTGAAGGGCAGAGCTCGCTTGCCAGTTTTCAATCTCTCTCTCTCTCTCATTCGTTCTGTTCACGCACAGTTGCTTCGTTTATCTCTGACCTCCGCAGGACTGAGCATCTCTCTCCTCTTCTATCCATCAACACCTCTCTCCCCTGGACAGCTGAGCAAATTCTTTCTTCTCATTACCAGATTATCATTATATAACAACATCTGAAAGCGAAGGAGGCTCTACATACATTTAATACATGATTCTTCTAGAAGATACGTTGCATAAACACATGTGCATGCAATTTGAATTGAGCAGGTCATCATCTTCACTAGACCTCTGAATGTACCTACTGTGGTAATCTGGTACCAAGACATCATTTGAAGATGCGTAACTCCACAAATTAATAATAATAACAAATGCTTAATCCTGCTGAAAGAGGGCACTGACATCTGAGGACACTGTTTCCATGAGGAGTTGTGGTGGTCCCAGCAGAACATTGTCCAAAACATCACACTGCCTCGGCCAGCTTTTCATAGTGCATCCTGGTGCCATATCCCAGGTTCACTGGTTTTCCTTTCTTGGACCATTTTCGTCAGGTCCTGATCACTGCAGACCAGGAACATCTCACAAGAGCAGCATTTTTTGAAGATGGTACGACCCAGCCGTCTAGACCTCACAGTTTCTCTTGACCATTTCATGTCAGTTTTGAAGACATTTTCTCTTGCTCCATAATAAACCCCACCCATTGCCAGGTGACACTGCAACGAGACAATTCTACTCACTTCACGTCAGTGGTCATAATATTATGGCTGATTGGTGGCACATTTGTATAGAAGAGCATTCATCCTGAAAATGCTAATTACCCTGTTTGACTTTGAATAATTAACAAATTTCAAGCTTTTACTGTGCATTCCAGGTGCATTATGGTGAGTGGAATGATTAATGGCACATAACAGGATATCAGGCCTATAGAATAGAAGCTGTTGTCAGGGAACCCTGGAGATCTTGATATAGCCAAGCAGCACGTCGCTACAGAAATAGCTTTCATTCCTATTGAGCTGTAATTTGCTGTTAAACAAAGCAGATCATGGCCTGACTCAACTGATGGTAATGGATTCTTAAAGATGCCTCAGTTCCGCACAATGGTACCTTGGATCCATAGTTTCATTAGCGTTGGACGTTTCAACCTCCGAAACTAACCATCCCATTAAAAGTTTTCTCAGACTTGTTGAGTGGTGGGTCCAAGAGCAGGAAATCTGGTGGAAACCTTCACAACAGACACTAGCTAGTTAAAGGCTAGTAATTCACCGAGACTTTTCAGCAATGGGGACGTTCAGCAGAGGGAACCCATGGATTTTCTTTTTTTGTCGCTAGACACTACTGATCAGAGGTGGGTAGAGTAGCCAAAAATTCAAGTGAAAGTGAAGTGATTGTGAGACACTGCAGCACAGCACATGGTGACACGGTGAAATGTGTCCTCTGTATTTAACCATCACCCTTAATGAGAAGTGGACACCATTACAGGCGCCCGGGGAGCAGTGTGTGGGGATGGTACCTTCATCAAGGGGACCTCAGTGGCACCTTGGCGGCTTGGAATTCGAACCCACAATCTTCTGATTACGGGTCCGCCTCCTCAACCACTAGGCCACCAATGGCCCAAGAATGTATTCCAAATGTCCGGCTCCGGCGCATCCTTCACGCTCCAACCCTGAAAGCGAAGTAAGAGCAGAGTTTCAATAAGAGTAAGTATGTATGGTATCGATTTTTTTTTCAAAAATTTACTCAAGCAATGGAGTAACCGTATCTCATCACTACCCACCTCTGCTTAGGATGCTGCCGTTTTCATAAATGTGAATCTCAGGGACTGTGATTGAGCAACATGTTCTTATGTTTGAAGGTGTGGTTTATGAGGGAAACCATGCTCTTGTTTTGAGGCTGAACTCTGGCAGCCAGTGGGCGGAGTTTGTGTGAAGCTCCACCTCCATCCCCGCTGGCTCTGAACGATGGTTCTTACCGAGATCCAGTTTTCAGTGGCTGAGCCTCGTTAGACTCTGGTGTTAATTGTTGTGTTAAATGGCCGTCCTGAGCCCCTCGGCCTGCTGGGTAGATGTGGGTGGGTAGGTGAGTGCGTTTGTTGGGAGAAACGCGTATTGACCCATGCCGCGACCCCTTTTCGACCACATCCACCGACGAGGAAGAGACACGTTAAATGTCACCCGATCTCTGCAGCGGCGGCCCTGCGTTGGAGGCCTCGGCCCCGCCCATGGCGGTGGGAGATGGGGCGTGAGGCTCTGATATTCAAACCCTTCATCCTCCGGCCGGCGGAACAGATTTGCATCGTGGGGGAACAATGGCTGAAATGTCAGTGATCAATCGCATCACATAATCCCCAGCGGCCACCATGCGGCGTGGAGGAGGCGCCCTCGGCCTCCGGATGATCAGAAGGAGAGTGCACGAAGTGACCCGGTCGCCTTCGGCTGTGCACTCGCACACACAAGCGTGCACAAACTCTCCAGAAAGAAGACTCATTTTTAGGCAGCAGAAAGAAATCTGTGGGGCTTTTCATCCATGGAATATGAATCATGTCCCTGGGGAGACATCTGTAAAAATGCAGAGAAAATAGATTTGAAGACAGAGAGTAGCGGGCAACACAGCCTATTTTTATTTGCTTGCGTCGTCTTTTTTTGTCGTACGAGCTGTGGATCAAAACTCCACTGTGTGTGTGTGTGTGTGTGTGTGTGTTATTTTACTGCTGAGCTCCATGGGGCCCCTACGGATCCCGGGTAGCATGTAGATCAAGTTACAGTTTTACTTTCCTCCATTCCTCGATCCGGAATGCCACATATTCCATATGTTCGTACATGAGCCATAAAAACCATTTCAACCATCTAAACAGTAAAGGCCGAGGTTTAAATTATTGGTCGTTCCATCCGCACAGGTTCCATTATGAACTTCTCAGAAGGTTCTTTTAATGCAAATATGTTCATCAATATTGAGCGTTTTGGAAGATCCTGTTCCCTGTGTGGGTCTACAAATATGGAACATTGCTGATTATTTCGATAATTACTCCATTCATTCATCCATTGTGTTTTGTCGAGGAACATTAAACTGTGAAAGGTTTGCTAGAACTAAGGAACGTTTGTTCTCCAGTAATTTCATTACAGGTAATAATGCTGCACTGTTATCGCTGTTATATTATAATAAACTAAATGAACCTTCTTCTAGTCCGGAGAAGCCGGATTTGTGGCCGGTTTATACAACAGACGAACTTGGCATTTCAATCAGAAAGATATTTCCATTTTTTGTCTGTCTTCACACTTCTGACAAGATCACACAGGCTAACATTACGCATGTCAACAAATAAAAATGCAAACTGTCTGTAATCAAAATGCATTTGAAGATGAATTCACGAAGAGAGAGAGCAGACAGACCAACTCCATCCATCATGTAAGATGTAAGGCCTGTTCCTGGTAAAAGCACCGCCTGTTTTTCTTTTCGAACCTGTCAAAATGTCTCATTTAAAAAAAAAAAACATTGTCTTATTGAACAGATTCGCTCGTTTCTTTTCACACACCAGAAAGCTTCTGCATTTTCTCCAGGTTTCACTTAACCCTCGATAATCCTGCCACACCTTCCTTACAATACGGAATCGCTCTGTGTTTGATGATAAAATTATGTGTCAATACAGACGGGGTTTGTCCAGAATTTCTGTGATCGACGCAGTATCATCCCGTCCATGTTTTGTATGAAAAACGCCACCAGATTGATTTGTTAGGGTCTGAACATGCCATGCAGGATCTGAGCCAATCAGAAGCCGAGTCTTATTGTAGGGTGGCGCATCGGCATGAGTTGTAGGGTTCAAAGTAGTGGCTCGAAAGTAAAGAAAATGAGCTCTTAGTGAGAGTGAAGTGATTGTCATTGCAGCACAGCACACGGTGACACGGTGAAACGTGTCCTCTGTATTTAACCATCACCCTTGGTGACAGTGGGCACCCTGACAGATCCCCGGGGGCGGTGCTTTGCTCACTGGCACCTTGGCGGATCATTTACATTTACATTTACAGCATTTGGCAGACGCCCTTATCCAGAGCGACTTACAACGTGCTTTCAATCGGGATTCGGGATCAGGATTCGAACCATTCAGTTAGTTAAGTATGAATCATGATACTTGAGACCATGGTTTAAGTTATTGAGGACTTATTAAGGATTAGTTATGTCTTGCATTGGTAGGCATCCTTTATTTTTCTAGTCAAAATTTTCTGAGAAAATTCTCTGTTGGGGAAGAAAAGAATTTACATTCCTAGTACTGGTGGGAAGTCTCCCTGCGTGTCGTGTAGACTTTACTTTAAACATATGGGGACGCCATC
Source organism: Denticeps clupeoides (assembly GCF_900700375.1). Lineage (NCBI taxonomy): Eukaryota > Metazoa > Chordata > Actinopteri > Clupeiformes > Denticipitidae > Denticeps > Denticeps clupeoides. Next base: position 40,687 of record NC_041719.1, on the reverse strand, counting down.
TGCGGCAGCGAAGATGCGTCGCGTCGTCTCGCCCTCGCTGTTTCGTTTAATCGAAGGCCATATTGTATCAGACCCATCTGTTTATTATAGACGCAGCTCAAAGGACGGGGGTTCAAAAGAGACGCGTCTGAAGCATTTCGTCTCCTCTTCATCTTCCAGTAAATTGGCTGTTATTGTCGCTCGGAGGGAGATTTCAGGCTCCGGTTCCGCCCTGGTTTTCCCGTGACCTCGGCACAACTCAGGACCACAGATGGTATGTGGGGGACCCAGAAGCACCTGCCAAGGAAGCGAAGGATCCTGCGCACCTCCCACCAAAGGGCATCTGCTGCGTGTTCATCAGGATTTATTCCCCGGCGACGTCCAGCGCGGCTCGGAATTCAACGTGAAGACTTCCTGTGCCGACCAAACCGCTCACTTATTTTCACAGTTTATTTGTTTATTCAAGTGATTAATTCTGATGAACTTTTAAGACCAAATCTCGCACTAATAGTCCAAGGTGTGACAATGAGGTAGATTGTAATATAAATGTCATATAAATATCCATAAACAATTACAGCACGCACATTAGGGGTGTGGAAATGAACCTCATAATCAATGCAGACGATTCCGTATCGATGGCGTACAGATCATAATGCATAATGCCTGGCGATATTCTGGTTAAAAAGCAGTGGCGGTAGAGGCTGGGCGGCCTGATCTGGGGACAGCGAGTTCGCCTCGTCCACGCGGATGTTGATTGGCGTTTCGCCGGCGTTGACTTGATGCTGTTTGATGTTCGTTGCTGTGGATTATTTGACGTGCAGGCGAGTGGACGCTGTGAATGTGTGACGACTACGGACTTACGGGGGAAGGAAGCGCCCCGACATGCTGGGAATGGGGTCTTATTATATAATAAACACAAATAAACGCGGCTCGGTGGTCGAAAACAATTTAACTTCAATAAAGAACGTAAACAAGCCCGCAGGCGTGTGGCGATTACCAGAACTCAAAACACACACATTAACATTTACATCATTTACATTTACAGCATTTATCAGACGCCCTTATCCAGAGCGACTTACAATCAGTAGTTACAGGGACAGTCCCCCCCTGGAGCAACTTAGGGTTAAGTGTCTTGCTCAGGGACACAATGGTAGTAAGTGGGATTTGAACCCGGGTCTTCTGGTTCATAGGCGAGTGTGTTATTCACTAGGCTACTACCACCCTACTACATACGTGCACTAAGGTCCACTAAAATGCCGTCCCTTCCGAAGGGGCGGAAATGTCCGGCCTTTATGCGCCGCCAGGATTGGCCACCGGTGATCAGCACAGCTGCGGTCAATCCTGACAGAATGAGGCCTGAACCCACATCTCACTGACGGATTTGGAAACGTAATGTGAAGAAATGTAGAAAAATGGCCGGGATGCATCGTGATCGTAATTGAATCGACTCGTTCACTCCTCTAATGCACCAAATAAACGGAAGGAAAGAGGAACCGAAGGATCACCGTCCCGTGTTGGATGGTCCTCCACGCTGCAGCAGGAGGGAAGCCCTGGGATCCGTCAGCAGTCGGCAGATGGAACAATTAACACCCCGGCTGTCGAAATCTCCAGCACGCCCCGCCTCTAACCCTGCCCACCGCCCCGGCGCAGCAGCCGCCGCCGCCACCGCCGCCGCTACGACCTTTCCGTCCTGCCTGTCAGCGAGGACCCATTTAACATCCGGCCGCACTCCCGCCGCCCCGGACCAGGTGCGCCCCCCCCCTGCTGAACGAGGTCACGTGACCTGCGGCGGCGCCGGAGACAGTGATGAAACTGGGCCGGCTGCGGGCACGCTCTGTTCAGGCCGTGCTCGCTGTCATGGTAACAAGAGAAGTCATTATCGATCTCACACCTGCCCGCAGGTGTGTGTGTGTGTGCGTGCCGAGTCGGGGTTGCGGTGTGTGTGTGTTGTTGTCCGTTTCAGAGTAGGAGGAGGAGGAGCCACCGGTGTCACCATCTGCCGGCCCCTCGGTGCCACCGCGCTGCCCATTTCCCTCAGTGTCGCGGTCTGGCAGCGTCAACCCCGTCCCATCTCGTAACTTTCGGCAGAAAGAAGGTTATTTGCATGTGAGACTTCAGCTCCATCCCACACAAGCTGTCACTTTCCACAAGGACACCAAAGCCGCGAGGACGCTAAAATATTCCCGCGCCTCACCAGCTACTCACGTAACAGCTTCAGACGGGGCGGACGGAACGGGGAACCGAAACATTCATGCCAGCATATGGATTTATTAAACATAAAACAACAGACATTCGCTGAGTCACTTCATCTGATTCTGGAACAGATCTCCACTTGGCGATAATGAGGACCACATTAGTGGGGATTTTAACACTCGCTGCTCTGAGCTGCACTCACGCGGTGCGAGTTACGTAAAAAGACCACCGCAGTGTCATGGTGGTGCTAGTAGCCTAGTGGGTAACACACTCACCTATAAACCAGGAGACCCAGGTTCAAACCCCACTTACTACCATCGTGTCCCTGAGCAAGACACTTAACCCTGAGTGTCTCCAGGGGGGGACTGTCCCTGTAACTACTGACTGTAAGTCGCCCTGGATAAGGGCGTCTGGTAAATACTGTAAATGTAAAGGTCATGAGGTCATGCTCCGGGCCGGAGAGTACAGCAATGTCAGGGCCATTGGAGGCGGGGCCTATAGCAAACCCAGGTCTTCCTATTTGAGGGATATTTGGTTGCGTAGACTATAGTCAGTTAATAAGACATTAATAACCAAGGCATTAAAATGTTTTGCAAAAAATGAATAAAATCAATATTTCTAGAAGAATATTCACATGTCTGTGTTACACAACCATTTTATACAAATTGAATACAAATTTAACACAAATTCCCATTTAGTCTTGAAGTGGAGAGATGGAAATTTGGTGGAGCTACATCAGCGACCGTATCACATCAGCACAGGAAACCGTACAGGTTTTACAGCGAGAGCTTCTTCTTCCTGTGCAGTGGAGGATGTCCCCCTCGCCCCGTAACCCCAGCCTCTTGTCGGACTTGTTGCCCTTGTCAGAATCGCGTGTTCTCGGCACGTCATCTGCTGCTGAGCCCGTAGGGAAATGTTCTCGTCCGCCTCCCCTCGCTGAGACCCGGACAGGCCTGCATGCGATGCTGAGAGGGACGTCCGGGTCCGAGGACGGCTCCGTCCAGCTTGATGTCTTCCCAGACGCCTTCACCAAACACTTGGAGACTCCGCCGCCTGGAACGAATGGATAAACGGACGTTATTTCTGCTCTGCAGCAGCTGGATTCTCTGGTATAAATGTGGACGGGGGGGAAGGTCGGGGTCGCACCGCGCCCGGAGCTCGGCTGCGGAGCAGCTGCGGACGGGAGCGGTGAAAATAGCCTCTCCGCGGCGGACCTGTCAGGCGGCCTGTCTGCTCCGGGCCAGCTGATGTGAGCTCGCTCGCTTGTAATTGGTTAACGGGTGTGGACGTCCACCGCGGGTCAGAGGTGTGCGAATCGTGTTGCGATGTTCCGCGGTTCGCCGCCACAACAGTCCACTCAGCTGCAATTATTCCTCCGGCGCTGCTGTTAGCAGGGACCACCGTGAGTGGGAGTGTTCTAGAAACCGGTGCCACAGGGAACCGGCCAGGCCACTAAAACGGCTTGTATTGTAGTTCCATTCCACGCTGCTTTTATAAAAAACCACAATCGTCATTAAGTCACACAATAGTACAATACGGCAGGTAGAACTAGAAACAAAGCCACACATATACTTAATATACGTCCAAGAATGTAGAGTACCCTGCTTACACCATCGGACCCGAGTTTCTGCACACGTGTAAATATTAGGATCTAGTAGTAATTAGCATGAATATGACCACCAAAAATGAATTCAAAGACATGCAAATCTTTACACTTGCCATAAAAAAAGAAATCCAGAAATAAAGCAAACACGACAATAATGTGAAAAGACGGAAAATCTAAAACATAAAGACTGTTGCGGGCAGCTCAGGCCAAACCAACCCGGTCCTGCACCCATACTGGTTGGGTTACAGATTATGTAAATGGGCCAATCAGGACAAGGCACCAGGTCCTGAACCCTGTCATTCGCCGGATCCACATGACCCAAATAGCGGCAACGTGGTGAGCACTTTACCGCTGGTTCAGCCATCAAGTTCTATTGATCGGTGGAAACGATTTTTAGAGCCAGACTGGATACTGTAGCTGAGTGACCGGCGGCTTTTACTCCGTGTTTATCACCAGAATCCATTCTGTCTTTGCCAGAGCGCCGGACTTTAATGCTGCACTCCCCAGAATTCCATTCCCAGGTTCGAACCCCACTTACTACCATCGTGTCCCTTAGCAGGACACTTAACCCTGAGTGTCTCCAGGGGGGGACTGTCCCTGTAACTACTGACTGTAAGGGGCTCTGGATAAGGACGTCTGGTAAATGCTGTAAATGTAAACATCGTGAAGTGACGTGTCATTGTGGTGACACGGTGAAACGTGTCCTCTGTATTGAACCATCACCCTTGGTGAGCAGTGGGCACCATGACAGGCGCCCGGGGAGCAGTGTGTGGGGACGGGACCTTCATCAAGGGGACCTCAGTGGAACCTTGGCGGCTCGGGATTCGAACCGTCAACCTTCTGGTTAGGGGGGCCCGCGTCCTTAACCGCTAGACTACTAGACTACACTGCCCCAATACTGTAAATACTGTCATGGATCATGTGACAAGTGACTTGGATGGAATTTGTGGTGTTTTGGTGTCTCCGGTCCATGTGTCCACGTCTTTCTAATGAGTCCTGGTGACAGAGATGGAGCTTAATTAAACCCGTTCGTCTGACTTCTAGCCGACGCCCGGGAGAAGTCCACCTTCTTCTAGGCGGTAAGGACACTTGGCCTGGCGAACACTCTGATTCATGCCGCTTCTGCTAATGGCCGCGCCACAGAGTCTCCCCGTCCACCGCCACCTTCTGATTTATACGAGAAGGAGGGGGGTCGCCAGCATCAGTCACCGTTAGCTGCCCGAGCGAGCCGCTGCAGCGGTGACCCCGGGTCACGCCCGTCCGCGCAGCTTCCATCTTCATGTCAGAAATTTCTCTTTTTTATTGCGGTGTGGGATAGAGGAGAAATTCACAATATTTCACCACAGCTTCAATCCAGCTTTCTTTATCCTGATCAACAGGAGACAACTCTTAATGATGTTTATTTTCCTGGTCCTGCAAAAGACATAGTGAACAGAGTTTAAAAAGGGGAGGAGCCTGTAGGCATGATTGACAGCTCCTGTCATTACGTGACATACCCAGGTGTAGCATAGTGTCCATCTCCTCCCTTCCTTCATTTAAGGTGTTTGGCAGACGGCCTGATCCAGAGCGACTTACAACGTGCTTCCATGTTACCATGGATGAAGTGGTCAGTTCTGGTTCACTAGGACCCCAACTATGAATACAATCTTTTTATTCACTCTGTTCTAGTTTCTATACAGAAGAAGGTTACAAGTTCATCTAAATCTTCTCTAAAGAGGAAGGTCTTGAGCTGCTGTGTGAAGGTGCTCAGTGACTGAGCTGGAAGTTCATTCCACCACCGAGGGGCCAAGACGGAGAAGAGTCTAGATGAGCGTCTTCCTTTTACCTTCAGAGATGGAGGGACCAGGCGAGCAGTACTGGAGGCTCGGAGTATACCAGGTGCAGTGCGAGGTGTAATAAGGGCTGTGAGGTAGGATGGTGCTACTCCATGTTTGGCTTTGTAGGCCAGCATCAGTATTTAGAACCTGATGCGTGAAGCTACTGGGAGCCGGTGGAGGAACGTAGCAGAGGGGGGGTGTGGGAGAAGTTGGGAAGGTTGAAGATCATTTTGTATGAGTTGTAGAGGTCGGATGGAACATAGTGGTAGACCAGCTAGAAGGGAGTTACAGTAGTCCAGTCGTGAGATTACTAAGGACTGAACCAGGATCTGGTGGCCTGGGTTGACGGATTCGTCTGATATTGTAGAGATATTCCTCCTCCGTTTCCCTACATTCTCTACGCTCTTAACGCACTTTAATTCACGGATTTTAATTGGTGAACTGCTGAATGTATTTCTGCAGCCTTCAAATGAACGAGATGAGGAGGAGGTTTTCATGTAAGCACATGTGACACTCACCATGGCCCATCCACATGACATCTTTGCCAGGTCAGGGCTTTTGTTACTGTGTGGATCTTCTCCCCACCTCTTCTTCAGTCCACGTCTAGCAGCTTTTTATTGATTTATTTATATATCGTCTCAAAGTGACTTCTCTCAAGTGCAGAAGTTAAACTGCCCCCCCCCCGTCTCTTTTCTGAGGACTAATCCTCCAGAATGGGCGTCCTTGATTAAACCCTAATTTTCAGGCTCTGCTCCACTGACAGGAGCACCTCTTAATCTTCTGTGAGGAATTAAAACCGTTCCTGAGCAGCATGAAAAGGTGGCCTGCACTTTCCTCCACACAAAATACTAACACCAGCCGGAACAAGTCATTTTATCCACAATACTCACAACTTGGGACATTTAGCCTGTTGCAGTTTCTCTGAATAATGAAGTTCCATTATAAACCGCATGATGAAACCAGCTTCATCAAATTCAGTGTGCATTAGGCACCGATAATTTTCGCATTAGCAGGTTACGAACAAGTTAAGTCTGACAGGACACGTTTAGCTCGAATTGGCTGGAAAATTCCTGATCTCAGACCATGAGTTCATCAGTAACATCCATGATTTCTTGTATAACCACCAATAGCATTTCCGTCCAGAAAGGTGGCGTAAAAGAACGTTGCCAGTGGTAGAGCAGTCATGGCCATGCATGCCCTGTTCTTACTTAGAAAAGCATTTATAATCACTCCTTAATACACTCACGATCATTCATTTCACTACACTGTGTTAAAAACATCGTTATTCAGCATTAAAAATTCATGAGTGCAAATGTAGTCCTACCTGCAGCCTTCACTGCTGATGGAAATGTATTAGTCTGGTTCAGGTGAAAACCAACATATTTTGATAAAATAATTGGAATAAAGGGGAGGTTAACAGCCTGGGTTATTTCCCGCCGCTGGCTCGTGCGGCAGGGGTGTCAGCGTTGACACGCCGGTGACGGCTGCGCTTCTCGCTCCAGGCCACGTATTAATAAATGTCACGTGTGTCGGCGCGTCTGAGAGCTGAATCGCCGCGGTGACCCAGGGCCGCGGTGACACCGCCCCGTCAGCTCGTATTAGGGCCGCAGCAGGCGGGCCGTTGAGTGTTGTCACTTGATTGTGACAGACATGGGTCGTTATCTTTTGCCGGCTCGGGTCAGGCAGACGGAGGAGTCTGAAGGTCTCAGCGCCGGCCTCTCAGCTGTCCAATAGCAGCCCGCATCACCACATCTTATTCAGACTTGAACGGGGAGAACGGGGGGACATGAGTCGCGTATTGACGGCGGATTTAAATCCTCCAGAGTGTGGAAGTAAGGTGTGTGATAGCTGTCAATCATTCCTACAGACCACCTACAGAATCCAATGACGAGACTTGGCAATGAGCTTCTGACAAGACAACCCAGCATGGAACGAATGGACACGTAATGTAGACCATGAGTCTGGACTAAAACCAGTACCTCCAAACATGGACAGATGCTCTATACTACACTTGGTGGACATTTCCACCAAACATTTCTGCTTTTATAAACGTAATTGGCGCAAAATTTATTTATTTTCTTCCAACGTCCATCCAGCATGTCACCCCAAATACCGTCCTTACCGACCTAATGTGGGCATCACTTCTTTCTCACTTTCAGCCGTTAGCCTAAACAAGTCATCATTCCCATCATGCACCGGTGGCTACACTCCCCTCGGCTCCTTTGATTTCCTGTTTCCAGCCTACCTGCCACTTAGCCCCTTCTCAGGGAGACGAGGGCTGGAATTTGAAGTGATTGCCTCCTTGTCCTTGTTATGGCCTCCCTTGCAGCCCTGAGCTTCCTGTTTGATATAATCCCCGGTTCTCATCTGCATGGTGGCGACCTCTCCACCGTCACAGGGCCGGGAAATTGGAGCCTGGCTGGGCGCTAAAAGTGCCTTCAATCTCAGCAATCCTTTTTAATCTTTCATCAATCATGTGGAAGTAGCACCAGGCCCCCTGATCCTATTACCCAACGAGGGAGAATTGCTCTCCCTGCGAATAGACCAGCCCGCAATCTGCAAACCGAAGCCGGCTGCGGCGCGGCCCCCCGGTCTGATCTGGCAATCGAAGGGTCGCCGAGGAAGAAAGCGCCCGTCCGATTCGGCGCCTTCAGCTGCTTGTAATTATTGATACACAGTCTGCCTGGACTTTTAGAGATGTGAGGACATTTCGGCACGGTGCGAGAAGCCAGAGTGGAGATGTACATGCATCTCCATGCAGGACCTTGTTAATGCAGGAACGTGAGAACCGGGCCCAGTCGGCGCTAATTAAGGATTTTATGGTGCATGTAATATGTTTAAACACATGATCTGCTGATTGTGAAGAGACGCTCTGCACTTCAACAGCAGTTCCAGACACTTCGGGAACCATCTTCTGCCCTTCATGACGCACTTGTGCAACACATGGCATTTCCTTGTGAATGGGCCACATTATTTAAATATCTGTGGAAACCTGTGGATGTCACACGTGTTCCTGACCAATAAAACTCTGGTCTGATGTCATGGGCCTACATGGCTGGGTCCACGCGCACTTTCGTTTAGTACAAAAATGAATAAATGTGCAGGATGAGCCGTGTTCGTTCCAAGCAGAAGGAAAAAAGCACATAAAATGCTGTTTACATTTATTTCATTATTTCAGTTTTTCCAGCCTGTTGACCAGCGTTATGGTAAAACCGCAGGCCGATTGATTTTCCCTCGCTGAAATATGCGCAGCACGCAACGTGCATGTAACTCCAATGCAGTGTTATCTGCAGAACTTTCATTTCAGTTATTTGAGACTTGAGTGATTGTACTTCATTTTCTCCCGATATAAAGAATACTTTATATGGTTCTTGCACTGGATTCTTCAAAATGGCTCTATTTTAGTCTCCAGAACCGCCACAGTGTAGGGGCGTCCAAACTTTTGACTGGTAGTGTATGAGATGATATTCTGATTGGTTCAAACCACTTGGAACCCTGCGGCCATGAGTGCTCCTTCATCTGTCCATCCTTCTGTCTGTGCCGCTTATTCTCCACGTCTCCATCCCGTCGTTGTAGGGTTTTTGGACTGACACTTGTCTTTGAAATGTGCTTGATGAATAAAGATGGAACATGCAGAAGAATTTTTACATTTTAACATGAGTCAACAAGGTGTCGGCTCTGGACGTCGGAAACATCAGCCATGCAGATGAGTGGAGTTGGGTCGCTTTTTATATTCGGTGTGTGTAGATTAAATGAGGCGTCGTACCCACTTTAATAGGAAACCAGTGGGATGTCGAATCCTACAGCCTTGAACTGAGTTGCTCCTGGAGACTCCGAGTTAGAAAAGAAAGGCGCTGCTTCTCCGTTTGCGCGGGCCGGACCTTCTGCCGCATTTTAACCCCATTCACAGCGCCACCGGCGGCTCTCGGCAGGTCCCCTGTCCCCGCCGGGCGTCCAGGCCGGAGTGCGGCGAGCATCATGGTGAGTAATGGAGTAATGTGTTATGTGTCAACGCTTCTGCTTATGTGGCTCTTCTGCCTCGGAACTGGAAACCTGGACTTTCCTTCAAATTCTACGTTAGCAGCAGCGATTTATCCCAAAAATTGCAATAAACCAATAAATTAGATTGTATTTCACTGGAGAAAAGGATGCAGGCTGTTGGTGAAAATTGTCGGATTTGTGCTGATGTGAAAACATGCACACAATAAATAGACAATTGGGAAAATTGAGAAAAATGTGAGACAACTGAAAAAATGATCGTACATTGTAAAAATATAATAATGTTCAATAAAATATATTGAGCTGAGTGTAATGCGGTCGGCTCAGTTTTTTTGTTGGATGACTTCAGAGACCTTAACTCTCCACGGACGACTTAGCGCCGTGCCGGTGCTGATAATGCATTTGTTTCTGTCATGAGCACAGAGTTGCTTTTTTGTTGTTTAAGGGAAACGCTATTTCATGCTTTCATGCAGTGTACAATGCCAAGTCCTTTATTTTCCATAATACAGGGGTCACCCTGAAAATGCGGACATGCAATGTTGAGCGTGAGACAGAAAATGATTCCGTCTTAAATATTACAGTAGCTCTAATGTCACATTAAATTAAATGACATAGACAAATAAACTGGCACCAACTGAAACAAAAAGCGAATGTCAGCACCTGAGAATTCCCTTTTTAACTTGACCCTGACGTACATTTTGGGAATATTGTGTTAAAGGTCAGCTAATCAGTATTCTGTCCTCTGGAGACATGTTAAAGTGGCTTCGTCGACGTGTCCCATCCAACCTGATTGGGCTTGAGAGGAGCTGCGAAGAGGAATGGGCCGAACTGGCCAGGATAGGTGCGGCCAGCTCGTAGCATCGTATTCAGAAAGGCTTGAGGCTGTAATTGCTGCCAAAGTACTGAGCTGCGAATACACATAATATCTCCGTTTTTTTATTTTTAATACATTTGCAGTAAATGTTTTTCACGTCGTCATTGTGGGGTGTTGCGTGCAGGATTCTGAGGATAAACCGATGCTCTGTGAATACTTTCTGGATGAACTGTATGTGAAGTATTCAATCCAATAAAACTTTATTCATAAAACACTTTAAAGCAACCAACACGGGACCAAAGTGCTGATTAGAGCATAATATATTCTGTATTATACGGGCTTTCTGTATTCCGTTATCGTGTGTCCTGTCACACTGATGTACATTTTCAGCAGGTTATAATAAGGATGGATGAAGACTGGAGATGGCGTGAGGCGTGAATGTTTATGTGGCAGAGGAAAGCGATATACTTTTTAAGCGCCTGCAGCGAGGCAGAGTTTGGAAATCCTTTTAAAAAAGCCTCGTATACTTTTTATTAATCTCATTTACAAGCCTGTCACCCACTCCCCTGGCCAGACCTATAGGCCATATGGCACCCTGATCGTAATCCAGTCTCAGTCTTCCTCTGCCTCTGTCAACTGAAGGGGCTCCGAATCCCACGCTGACACGACCACAATCCCGTCCCAGCCGGGCAGTTTTACATCTGAAAGAATATTTAACTTTTCACTCATCTATTCACAGGCGGTGAGCAAGTAAGACCCCGGGCCTGGCCGAGATTAGCTTTCAGGGGATAAAGCAGTGAATTGAACCACACACATACCTCCTCCCGGGCCTCCTCTCTTGTTCTCAGGGCAACCAAACACACTTTTCAGCCCGAGGAGCCCTTGACTATTCTTCTTAACCTCGCTGAGAAGAAGCGGGAAGGCCCCGGAGAGGAGCTCGATGCTGAGAGATTTTCGTGACCGGACTCACTTAAGCGGCACAGCGCAACAAAGCCGGTGTCAGATGGACAACATAAAGGTTCTGTCCTCCACTAACCTACAAAACGCTGGTGTCAGGGGTTCCACCCTGAGGTTCTGTGCAACTAGATCATTATATCAAATCAATTGTGAAAGCTTTTCATTTGTTTAAAGTTTGCTTAGCAAATATTTGCATCTTTAATAGACATTTTTGGTTTAGATTCTTAGAACATTTACAGCATTTACCAGACGCCCTTAACCAGAGCGCCTTACAACCAGTAGTTACAGGGACAGTCCCCCCCCTGGAGACACTCAGGGTTAAGTGTCCTGCTCAGGGACATGATGGTACTAAGTGGGATTTGAACCTGGGACTCTGTGCTCTTCTGGTGGGTGCTTTACACACTAGGCTACCACACACTCTAAAAAACAAAAAGTTAGGAAAAACGTACAAATTTAAGCCAGCCATCAGTAAAGTTGTGTAGTTGTGGAATGGGCGTGAAGTTGAGAGAACTTAAAAATACTTTGCAGCCTAATTTTTTCCCTGTGCACCAAAGTGCTTGCCTGAATGATGGGGAGGAGGCTCAGGAGAAGGTCAATAAAGGCTCTCAAGTAACATCTTGTTGTCAAACTAGGCGCGAAAAGGCAAATCAGAGGACATATTTGATCACAATGTATTAAATTTGTTGAAAAAGTTGATTTCAGGAAACACAATTTAGAATTCAGCTGGAGAAGCTGCTCTTCAAAGCCAATCAAAATGCCAGATCCTCAAATTCTCCAATACATCAAGTGCTGTCAGAGGCACAGCTCATTCCATTTCGCAAAGCGGGGGACAAGGACACTTTTTCTCAAACCCTTGTCGGAAATGTGTTTTGCTTTCTGATTTAAATCCCTTTCAGAATTTACAAATGTATTTAATATCATATACAAGTAACATTGTATTCCAATAAAGTAACATTAAGTTACTTTATGGAAATTTCCAAAACAGGAAACAAAGCTACCACAGGCGAGGCTTTGCAAGTCAGTAACACATTTTGCATAGGTTCCAAACTTAGAAAATAGTAACCATTGTTTTGCAGACAGAGAGAAATGAGGTTGATTATCAGAAAGATAAATTTCCTCTGGTGCTGAATCAAACTCTTCTAAATGACTATACAGCAGCAGCGGAAAAAATAGTTGTTATTATTTAATTTTATTGTAATTTATATTAAATTAATATATGAATACATAATGTAATTAATGTGCATTGTACAGCACACCACTCTGCTTTGTGCATGGTTCTCTTGAGCAAACTACAACATCTGCATTATGTATTATTTGCAGTGTGTAAGTATTCAAGGTATATAAGAATATAAGTATACATGCTGTGTGCAACTGTAACATCTGCGGTGTGTAACAGTAACATTTGCTGTATGTAACAGTAATGTCTGCTGTGTGTAACAGTAATGTCTGCTGTGTGTAACAGTAATATATGTGTGTAACAGTAAGATTTGTGTATAACAGTAACGTCTGTGTGTATAACAGTAACATCTGTGTATAACAGTAACATATGTGTGTAATAGTAACATCTGTGTATAACAGTAATATATGTTGTGTATAACAGTAACGTCTGTTTGTATAACAGTAAAATCTGCTGTATGTAACAGTAACATCTGCTGTATGTAACAGTATCATCTGCTGTGTATAACAGTAATATATGTGTGTAACAGTAAAATCTGCTGTGTACAACAGTAACATCTGCTGTATGTAACAGTAAAATATGCTGTATGTAACAGTAACATCTGCTGTTTATAACAGTAATATATGTGTGTAACAGTAAAATCTGCTGTATGTAACAGTAAAATCTGCTGTATGTAACAGTAACATCTGCTGTATGTAACAGTAAAATCTGCTGTATAAAACAGTAACATCTGCTGTATGTAACAGTAAAATCTGCTGTATGTAACAGTAACATCTGCTGTGTATAGCAGTAAAATATGTGTGTAACAGTAACATCTGCTGTGTATAACAGTAATATATGTGCGTAACAGTAAAATCTGCTGTGTGTAACAGTAACATCTGCTGTATGTAACAGTAAAATCTGCTGTATGTAACAGTAACATCTGCTGTGTATAACAGTAATATATGTGTGTAACAGTAACATCTGCTGTATGTAACAGTAAAATCTGCTGTATGTAACAGTAACATCTGCTGTGTATAACAGTAATATATGTATGTAACAGTAAAATCTGCTGTATGTAACAGTAACATCTGCTGTGTATAACAGTAATATATGTGTGTAACAGTAAAATCTGCTGTATGTAACAGTAAATCTGCTGTGTATAACAGTAATATATGTGTGTAACAGTAACATCTGCTGTGTGTAACAGTAACATCTGCTGTGTATAACAGTAAAATATGTGTGTAACAGTAAAATCTGATGTGTGTAACAGTAACATCTGCTGTGTATAACAGTAAAATATGTGTGTAACAGTAACATCTGCTGTATGTAACAGTAACATCTGCTGTGTATAACAGTAATATATGTGTGTAACAGTAACATCTGCTGTATGTAACAGTAAAATCTGCTGTATGTAACAGTATCATCTGCTGTGTATAACAGTAATATATGTGTGTAACAGTAACATCTGCTGTGTGTAACAGTAACATCTGCTGTGTATAACAGTAATATATGTGTGTAACAGTAACATCTGCTGTATGTAACAGTAACATCTGCTGTGTATAACAGTAAAATATGTGTGTAACAGTAAAATCTGATGTGTGTAACAGTAACATCTGCTGTGTATAACAGTAAAATATGTGTGTAACAGTAACATCTGCTGTGTGTAACAGTAACATCTGCTGTGTATAACAGTAATATATGTGTGTAACAGTAACATCTGCTGTATGTAACAGTAACATATGCTGTATGTAACAGTAAAATCTGCTGTGTATAACAGTAATATATGTGTGTAACAGTAACATATGCTGTATGTAACAGTAAAATCGGCTGTATGTAACAGTAACATCTGCTGTGTGTAACAGTAACATATGCTGTATGTAACAGTAAAATCTGCTGTATGTAACAGTAAAATCTGCTGTATGTAACAGTAACATCTGCTGTGTGTAACAGTAACATATGCTGTATGTAACAGTAAAATCTGCTGTATGTAACAGTAAAATCTGCTGTGTATAACAGTAATATATGTGTGTAACAGTAACATATGCTGTATGTAACAGTAAAATCTGCTGTATGTAACAGTAAAATCTGCTGTATGTAACAGTAACATCTGCTGTATGTAACAGTAATATATGTGTGTAACAGTAACATCTGCTGTATGTAACAGTAACATCTGCTGTGTATAACAGTAATATATGTATGTAACAGTAACATCTGCTGTGTGTAACAGTAACATCTGCTGTGTGTAACAGTAACATATGCTGTATGTAACAGTAAAATCTGCTGTGTGTAACAGTAACATCTGCTGTATGTAACAGTAAAATCTGCTGTGTATAACAGTAAAATATGTGTGTAACAGTAACATCTGCTGTGTATAACAGTAACATCTGCTGTGTATAACAGTAACATATGCTGTATGTAACAGTAAAATCTGCTGTGTGTAACAGTAACATCTGCTGTATGTAACAGTAACATCTGCTGTGTATAACAGTAAAATATGTGTGTAACAGTAAAATCTGCTGTGTATAACAGTAACATCTGCTGTATGTAACAGTAAATCTGCTGTATGTAACAGTAAAATCTGCTGTATGTAACAGTAAATCTGCTGTATGTAACAGTAATATATGTGTGTAACAGTAAAATCTGCTGTGTGTAGAACAGTAAGAGTCCCGGTGTTGCGGGCTTTTGGGGAGACCCGAGCACCCCTCTCCTCCCACATGGTACGGGCCGGTGCGGCTCGTGAGTGGTGGTGCGCGCCGCCGCTGCGCGCTCCCGCGTGTGTTGTGTGGAGTCTGGATGCTGCTGAAGCTGCTGCTGAAGCTGCTGGAGCTGCTGAAGCTGCTGCTGGAGCTGCTGCGGAGCTGCTCTTTACGGACCACGGAGCGGATTACCGCTGCGGAGATGCGGGGGGACGCGGTCTGATGGACGGTGAGCGGGGGCTCGGACTGCGGGGTCCGCCGGGGCTCCGGCTGCGGTTCTGGGGTGGCGGGTGGTCGCGCATCGGCGGGGTTTCTGCTGCGTTTCATGCCGCGTCCAGCAGGTTGGAAGCCTGGCAGATCTTCTCAGTATTATTAGATATTTTTAACGAAACGATCCTCATTACAAGATGAAACGCGAGTAAAGCATGTTGGGCTGAGAGCTCCAGCAGAAGCAGGTTCTGTATCTGGAGATGAATTATTGCCCGAAATATAAAAATATCCTGCATATTCAGCGGGAGAGTAAAACACGCACAAACACACACACACACACACACACACACACACACACACACACACACACGTGCTGTGGGGTAGCAGAATGGGGGCAGCAGGTTATACATGAATATGCATTACTGTGAGTTTATTCCGAATTGACATGCAGATGGTTCGCGGTTCTGCTGCGGCCGCTGTCGGCGCCGTTTAAAAGCGAGATGCGACCTGAAATGGATTTTTCTCCCGACATGCATTTCATCAACAGGCTGGTGCAAGGTGGGCTGGTACAGAGCCCCGGCTTGTGGGGGTCAAACCCGGAGAAAAGGGGGCGCTCCAGTTGTAAGGTCCCCGGAGAGGTTGACCTTTCTGAGGACAAGTCCACCTTTGTTCCGACCCGCCTCTCTTCTCGGGGTTTAATCGTCCTTCTTTATCTCCGAAGCTTCATTATGGAAATCCTCCGTTCAGGAGAGGTTCAAGGCGGCTTCCCGACCCCTTCCCGCCACTTTTCCGGGGAATGTTGCATCTCTCATGTAGTGATGGTGAAGAGGCGAGCGAGAGAGAGAGAGAGAGAGAGGAGGGGACGGCCACTGTCTGCGACACCCCGAGACACCCGGACCCCTAACTTGCAAATGTGGGAAAATAACGGGGATCTCCAGCGAGGTCCGGGTTCATTTTTAAGGAGTCGCGGTCTTTCCGCCCAACCAGATTTGCTCTTCTTTGGTTCCAAATGATCTACGTTCATGAGTCTGGTCCCTGCCGGTGGAAAAAGGAAAGAGGAGCGTCTGCTGGGTTCTCCACCCCGTAATTTAAGATCAGCGATGTGGCTTCTGGAAACCGGGTTTGTTAGGAGGTTCTTCACTAGCTGTGATTGGCTGTAATTTGCTTCTTGGAGTCTCCTGAGATTGTGATTGCTGATGATGGAAGGAAGATGTGGACCTGGAACAACGTGACCATCGGTCCCCCTCTGGACGGCCTTGGTGACCTGGTTGCTATGGCGATGTTAAGAGGTGATGTCCGGGTCAGAGCATCTCTTCCACAGAAGGTCTTGAGCGGGTTTGCTTGTATGCAGTGGTTAGTACGGACATCTCGGGCGGGATCGGGGGGCGCTCCTGCAGAGGGGGTACGCGGGGTACAGGAAGCTCCGGCGTGAGGTGAACTTGCAGCAACGCAGGACAAGGTCACGTTGATCTTTATGACGACCTTTGACTCGTCCCCCGGGCTGTCCGCTGGTCACATGATCTTCTGAAGAATCCTGCTTGTGGTTCCCCCCAACACGTGTGGTAACTTCGGAGACGGTTGAGGAACCTGGCGGCTGCGCGTTATTCCCGTCCTTCCGATGAGTCAGCGGCGCTGGAGATCGGAATTAGATGAGGGAGCGACGTCGGTAAATAAGGAAGGTCACCCTGCTGACAGGAGCAGGATTCCCGCGCGGCGTTTCGTCACGTGACCCGTAATCTTATGCAAGATGGTGAAATGGCAGCAGTTCATTTCCAGGTAATGAGGCCCCGGTGGTTTACAGGCGGAGAAAATGACAAATAATCGTTTTATTTGGCCGTGTGGTGTTTTTCACATGACGCCACAACCTGTTCGATGTCTCTCTCTCTCTCTCTCTCAATCTCTGTCTCTCTCTCTCTATCTCTCTCTCTGCTCTCTCTTTCTCTCTCTCTCCTCTCTACTCTGCTCAATCTTCTGTCTCTCTTCTCTTCTCTCTTCTCCTTTTCTCCATCTCCTGTCTCTCTTCTCATCTATCTTCTCTTTTCTCCTCTATCTTCTCTCTCTCTCGTCTATCTATCTTTCTCTCTCTCTCTCTCTCCTTCTCTCAATCTCTGTCTCTCTCTCTATCTCTCTCTCTGTCCTCTCTCTTTCTCTCTCTATCTATCTGTTCTCTCTGTCTCTCTCTTTTGTCTCTCCTCTCCTCCCGGTCTCTCTGTCTTTCTCGCTCTGTCTCACTCTCTCTCTCTCTCTGTAGGTTGATACAGAAATATAAAATATAAGATATAAGAAATGGGAATATGCGGAATGGTGAAAAGTAGGACGTTTAGAACATTCTTTATCATGCAGGTGGAAGTTGCAGGTGGAAGTTCTCGTTATTCTGATGATAGTGTGAATGCTTAATGACTCGTCATTATTAATTCAGAGCTACTTTAGTAAAACGGATGATTTTGCAGGAACCAATGAAACAGCTCGGCGGCTTTGATTGATCAATATTGGGAATATTGCGAGGCCGGGATTGACGAGTTAACGCCGTGTTGATGATATTGATTGATTGATCCACCCTGGCTGATAATGGATTGTAAATGTAGAATCTGCGGCGGGGATGGGGAGGGGCCTTCGCTCTCTGCTGATAGCGTTATGGCGGGCGGCGGGAAAGGCGCTGCGTGATCCGTCATGTCCCGATTTCCGCCTGTCAGGTATTGCCTAATCTGCATATTTGGAGCTCTTATTCAGAAATATATTTACTGACGCGCTAGCACGCTTGTTAACTGCGTTTTAATCAGTCAAAAGGCAGTAATTACTGTCGTTTACAGGTTTTGCACGTGACGTCATTTCACCGTTTGTTGTAACTGGACCGTACGGAATTTAAAATTGGATTTGGGAGGAATACCGTGAAGCGGCGCTCCCGCCTCTCCGTGTTGTCCAGAAGCCGGCGCTCTGCTCCGCCCTAATGGCGCTAGATGAAGTGAGTTGGAGGCCCTGACGGCCCTTTGCTCAGTCGGGATTCGAACCAGCAACCTTCTGATTACGGGGCCGCTTCCTTCACCGCCAGTAACGGACCGCGACGTACCGTGGTGTGGAAAATGATTCCCTGTGATGGTCTTCGTGGTCGGAACGAAATTGATATAAAACACGCTTCCGGGAACCGGGAGCTGAATGGGGGCTGATTAGCGGGCGAGGGGGGCGTGGCCCCGGCGGGGTGGCGGTACACTGGGCCCTTTGTTGTGGCCCCGGCGCTGGAAGCGCTGCTGAGAGGGACTTGTCGATACATTTAGCGAGAGTGAAGCTGCAAAGCGGCGTGATCGCTCTCAGGGGGGCCGACCTTACGCTGGTCCCTCATAAATATGCATGAGGCCCACGGGCCCGCCTGCCAGGTAGCGCGCGCTCGTCCGACGTGACAAGGCGCCAGAACAAGGGGCCCGACTGGACGGGGTGACATTTAAGTGACACGAGGCGTTTTGTTTTGATTCAGAATTCAAATTGGAAATGGCAGCGCCAAGTTGCCGACCTCCACAACCCAGACCTGCTAACATGCCAGATGCCTTCAGACCACTGCTGTGGTTCCGTCAGGAACCGGGTTCTACCGTGATCAGACTTTTCTTCTGGCTATGGAACCAGTGGAGGCCTAGCGGGTGAGGAGGTGGACCCGTAATCCACTGAGGTCCCCTTGATGAAGGTCCCGTCCCCACACGCTGCTCACCAAGGGTGACGGTTAAATACAGAGGACACGTTTCACCGTGTCACCGTGTGCTGTGCTATGAGGTGACATTTTAGAGGATCAGTTTGTTACTAGAACTTTTGTCACTGGGCTGCATTATATAAAACTTTTCCAAACGGAAATGAAAATGCGAAGTGATCATCCAGGACTGTGTTGTCCTCCAGAGCGACACCCGCGATGGTGAGAAGATCCAGGCTGCTGGGTGGAGGTGGACGGTCCGGACGGAGGCTGTAAAAATAGACACGCCATACATAATGCATCGTGCGCTGTCAGATCAGTTCAGCCACTCACTTCCTCCCGCCGGTACGGTGAAGCTTATCACACTGCGGCGCCGTGACCTTTACCAGAGATCCCCACCGCTCCTCTCGGCCGCCTTATTTATAATGTGCCGCTCTCCATCGGGGCGTCGCCAACTCGCAGAACCCGCCCCCGTCAATACGGTTCCCGCCCCGTCGTGCCGTTTAGGCATTGATTGCCAGCGTTGCCCAACCATGTGGCAAGAAGTGCAGGAAATTGGAGGTAATTGGAATGTGGTGTTGGCGTGTTGTCGGCTCCACCTCCGCCGCTCTGGACGTGCCACTCCTGTCTGGTGGGCTTTGATGTTCAGCAGATGAAAGCACTTAGGATGCAGGTGTTAATTGGTTGCCAGATCTGCTTTTCTAGACTCACCTCCAGCTCATTTTCACGTTTGCACGTTGCCGCTGCCGCTGTCTGCACCGCGTCATGGGACCGGACCTCCGAGTTTCAGTTCCGGGATCGTCTGCAGCCAATCAGTCCGGAGACGTGGCCTCACCGCGGTGTGTTTTTACATAATGCACACGCCCAGCAGAAATAAAAGCGCTTATTTATCACAGAAACGGCTTTATGGTAATCGTGCCGCTGCAGAAACTATTCCAGATGATTGTAAATGGGAGCTCGGGGCTGTAATTGAAGGTCTGAATTATTCCATGCGGGGAAATTCGGAAACCAGGTGAACTTCCCTGAAGCCGGAGTGTTCGACGTGATGCAAATGATGGGCGGAGCCAAACCTGCACTGCCAGCAGGGGCGCTAGACCTGTGGCAGCTTCCAGTCATTTAAAAAAGCCGGGAAGCTGCAGGATCGGAGTTTTGGCTTCTTTCTCTGGACCATGGCGTGTAATTGAATGAAGGGGGTGGACGCTGCAGTTTGGGATCCACGGCGAGGTGCTTGGCTGCATCAGCAGGAAGCGGGACGTCCAGATAGATATCTGCACCGGGGCTGGCCGTCACCGCCGCCGCAAATTGCATTCTATCCCTTCAGTGTTTCTTGGGATGGGATCGGATCGCTTTTCCACGGTTTGGGATTTCTGTGAAGTTTTTGAAAGGAGATCGTTTGTTGAGATCAGCATGTCATGTCCATTCCGGCCCGGGGACGTCGTCCAGTCGCACCTATTTTGGGCGAATCTGAAAGTCGCCGTTTGATCACTGATTGGCGGTATCGTCATGTCAGAAATGATTTTATTCCGATATCACATTTCAACTGATTTGTCTTTTATATGATCACTTTTGTCCACATGATCATCGTGAAGAGTTTTTTCTGAGGCTGTAATACTGGGGGGTTATACGGAATTTGACAGGAAGTGGGTGGGGTCTGTCGGGGTCTGAAAGGAAGTGGACACGTAATCGGAAGGTTGTGGGTTCGGTGCCACTGAGGTCCCCCTGATGAAGGTCCCGTCCCCACACGCTGCTCCCCGGGCGCCTGTCGTGGTGCCCACTGTCACCAAGGGTGGTGGTTAAATACAGAGGACACATTTCACCGTGTCACCGCGTGCTGTGCTGCAGTGTTTGACAGTGATTTTCACGTCACCTGTTACTGTGACGTGGAAGGTTCTGTTTTTTCGGCATATTACCATTAAACGTGAACACGCCGGAGACGGATCCCTGGGGCCCTGCGGTGGAATGGATCCCCCGAGTCGGCCTTTCATAGCCGGAATGGATCGTCCTCCCGGCGCGGTGATCAAAGCGGCCGTGTCGGTGCAGATCTGCGTCTCTGTCGGCGGCGTCCCCGCCCACCTCGCCTTCCGGGGTCCTGCGGGCGACGTTCTGTTACGTAACCGGGGACAATTAAGCGACGCTGCCCGTCACACGAGTGGGATCACGACTGAGTAATTACGGAAATTTCATATTTCACTTCAAACATCACAGACCGCACACGTTACGGGAATTTGGTGATGAATTGTGTCCTCGTCCTGCAGCCGGCGTGATGAGCGGCGTCTCTTATTCAGCACTTTTCGGCGTGTTGAAAAAGACGGACTTCTCCTCTGAATAATTAACAATGCGCTATGTCGGGTAAAATAGAACCGGCCGCAGCAAATCACACAGTCGCATTTTACGCTTATAATTCACCTTATTCATTTTTATCCACTTTGTATTTTTGTAGGTTCATTTAGTTGCTTGCTTTAATGGCGTAAGTTGCATGAATCGTTTTGCATCACGGCAGTACCGAGTGGGAACGTTGGCGGTGTCGTGTCCTGATCTGCGCCGCGTCTGGGGACGAGTGTCCGTATCCGGAATCTCCGACCTTTCCGCACCGTGCCAGACTGAGCGGTTCTGCTTGGATTCCCTCCATCTGCTAACTAGCACCCTCCTTTCTGACAAGGTGCGAGGTTCTGGAGAGAAAAGCCCGTCTGGCCACTGACCCCTGAATCCTGCTGCTCGCTGTTCCTTCGTTCACAAGCAACATCTTCTCCATCAGAATGTTCTGTCTGATTACGTCCCATCGTTTTGTCAAGTTGCATATTTGCGCCAGGTGCATGATGGGAAGTGAATCTAGGTCTGGTAAAGAGACGTGAAGATGTGAATCTCAGATGTGAATGCTTTTATGCTTTAAAGTGACCATCAGATGATTAATAATATTTATTAATACATATTTATTTCAGCCTCTCAGACTGGCTTAAACCTGGCGAGATGAGTGGGCGGGGCTTTTAAAGCACCTCTGCTCATTTGCATATATATATATATATATAAATGTTCTTTGTTCTGCTGCTTTGTTTATATGAAGGCCATGTGCGTCTCAGCAGGATCCTCAAGGACGCGTGTGAGAAGGAGAACCTTCTCGTCTATTTATTGTTTCAGGACGCGATCAGCTTCTCCGCCGCTTTGGGCGTCGCCGTCTGTATTCAGTGTTAAGCTCTGCGTTTGTTCCGTCTGGAGGTCCTGGGTTCTCGGTGACTGTCCCCGTCACGGCGTGTAGAATTAAGACCGGAGAGGGGGGTATAAATGGTTTTGTGTGTTAAATTATTTATTGGCTGGCATTAATTTTGAAAGCCCAGATTTGTAGGGGCTGCGCGCGCCCGCCGAGAGCTTATTTACCCCCGGCTCTGATGGAACATGAATAATTCATGCATGTTTACTCGTATTTCCTCCCACCTCATCAGACCACCAGTCAGAAGAAACCTGCTCCAGCACATTTTCATTTCAGTACCAGTCATAATAATTAGAATCATTTTAAAAGAAACTTTTGTTCAAAAAATATTTCAGACAAATCTAACACACACACACACACACACACACACACAATTTTTTTTCTTCGTCATTTCTGAGCATGTTCTATCCCTGACAAGTTGGACCTCATCAGGGATCTTAGTTTTTGTAAACTCTAAATCTATAAACTGGACGAGAATCGCTGTGTCGTCCTCCTGTAAGTCGCTTTGGATAAAAGTGTCTGCCGAGTAAAGTAATAATATTAATAATATTAATAATATTAATAATAATAATAATGAAAATAATTGAAACAAAGCATGATTGGATTTTCAGAAAATAAAAAATCCCGCCTGTTGTATGATGATACGTGTGTATATGAAGGTTAAATGTCGTCAGTACTTGTGTGTGGTGCCGCGGCTGCACCGGCGCTGCTAGGCGGCGGGTCGGGTCGGTGCCGAGGTTCTGGGAGGTTCTCAGGTTACCAGCAGGCACCCTGCAGCGCTGGTTTCCTTCCCCCTTCCTAATTATTATCTGATTTCGGCCCCCCCTGCGGGTGGGGGGTCCGTCTGGACTCCGCCCCGCTGGCGAGGTGAGCCGCGCC